>NC_134837.1:22775810-22862611 GCF_004210375.1 Tachypleus tridentatus | reverse complement strand
GTGGGAAAACACTTGAAGATAAAATAACAAGGTATTTAAATTATACCTTCCAATCTTCTGAGGAAGGTTATGTAGTTTTAAATTATACCTTCCAATCTTCTGAGGAAGGTTATGTAGGTAAAACTGGAAAAATTGTTGACACAAGAATTTGTGAACATACAAAAAGAAAATATAAAAAACAAAACAATGCATATTTCTTCATATGGGAGATTCTGGCCATCAGATTGATTGAAAATCAACAAGAATTTTGTACAAAATGGATAACTACATAAAAGAATAATTGTCAAAGTAGCTTAATGAAAAGCGTGCCTAATTTCAACACCTCCCAGTATCATTTTAAACTTAGCAACTTCTTGACTTTGCGTATCCTTGAGGTAATTTCAAGATCAGGGGTTTTACACAGGCATATGTTGACCAAATTTTTCCTGCCAGAAGACAACATGAGACTGAAGAGGACATACAAATCTGTTGAAACTTGTTTTTCTGACATCAGAAGTCTGACAGCAATGATGTTCTTTGAACATAACAGCTTTGCAGGACTACTTTCAAGATACACAATCATCAGTTAGAGCACAAACAATTGTGTTACATATAGCATAACAAGGTGGTGAGGCCTAAACTTTTTTAGTATAATGTACTTAAATTGTGTATAAAACTATCTATAGTTATCATAATGTTTTATTTAGACAGTGGTAGTAATGCAGAAAAGCTAGTTTGTCAAACTTCATTGGTGTGTAATACATCATAGTATATTCAGTTTGTGTTTAAAACTCATCAAACATCATTACAGTTTTATCATGCTCAAAAATATTATTTTAAGCTTAATAGTATATAATTATGTATGCACACCAGTATCAGTTGTAGCATTTGTATAGTTTAGTTTGTTAAGTGGCCTGAGTATACATGGTAAATATTTTCTGGTCACATGTCATATTTTGTGAATAAAGTGTGCCTGAGAACATTTTCATCTTGGATATTATGCTTGAATTAAGACCTACTATCTTTATGAAAACATCAAATAAAAGTTTTAAAATTTGCACCTTTGTTAAAGAATTGTCCTTAGAAAGTACTGATAAAACTCAAATAAGTAAATGATTATGATATGCTAAAAGTGTTGCTCTGTTTCCCTCTAAAGGAAAAAGTTTCATCTTGACATGTTTTTGTATATCAATAGGAGTGATTGACATCCCTATCACAGAAGGATTAGTGGAAAATAAAAGAAGAGTGAGTTTCTCTGTTTAAAGTTTTTTATTAATAAATATTCATGTTTTTTAAAGTTGTATGAATTAAAACTTGTTATTTTTCTAGTTGTATACCAAACAGTTAAAATTTAAGGATATAATTTTGTCTACTTTTTAATCTCTTGTGTATTATGTTTGTGACAATATATTCAAAAATCTGTTTTTCCACTAGATGGTTTTAAGTCCCCATTTACAAGATGAATATAGATCATTTACACCTTTGTCAAAGAAAGCCCACCAAGCTGTAACTCATTATAAGGTGTTGTCAACTCATGGTAATGCTGCCTTGATAGAACTGAAACCCCAAACAGGTAATTGTGAATTATAAAAGTAAAAGCTATTAAGTATTCTGAAAAGATATTTGGTCTATGACTTGGAGAGGTTGAATGGAAGCATTAAAAGAATTACAATACAAAGAAAGTATGTAAGTGTGTTTAAAAGAAAACTAATACAAATTTAAAGATATAAAGTTTGTGGGGAAGACTGAATAAAATGTCTTAATAAATAATATAGGTATGTATGTTGACCCATAAAAATTACCCTAGTTTGTACCATTACCCAAAAATATTAAATAGTAATGTTTGTAAAATAAATTATTTAATAACTCAGCATGTTATTAAGTTTATTCAATCATCCTTAACAAAAAGTATTTTTAAGTAAGAGTAAGAAATATACATGCATATCTTTGGGTTTAACCTTGTCTGCCCAGACATCATTTACTGTGTGTGTTTTAAGGTTTTATTGGCTTAACTTCAAAGTTTTATTAAACTACTATTTGTATTATACCAATTAGTATAGCATAAAATTATAGCTAATTATCCACACAGTATAGTGTATAATAGTATATAAGTTTTAAGTTCTAAATTTTATATGGCAATATTTTAAAAACTGAATTTTCAATAGTGTAAGAAAAGTTACACATTTTCTGTAGCCATTGCATCTTCTCTACTCTATATACTACCCCTCCAATAACAAAGAAATTTAACATAAATTACTCACTATGAAATTGTTCTTGCTCAATTTTGTTTTATTACAGAGCCATCAAATAGAAATTCAGATCTCTCTTGCCACACCCACCTGTCACATTTATTATGTTTAATTATATATTATCTATAATCAACAGAAGGCCAAGGTTTTTATCTGTTAAATGACTCTTTGTATAACATAGGCCAGCATAGCCAAGCAGTTAGGGAGCTCAACTCTTAATCTGAGAGTCGTGGGTTTAAATCCCCATCACACCAAAAATACTTGCCCCTTTGGCTGTGGGGGCATTATAATGTGGCTACCAATCCCACTATTCATTGGTAAATGCTAAATTAGGGAAGGCTAGGCAGATAGCCCTCATGTAACTTTGTGTGAAATTAAAAAAAAAAACAACAACCTTTATATAACATTGTGTTCTGAACAGAGAATTTCAGTTTTTCTTTTAGTACAAAGTTTATTCCTATGGGAAAGATAACAACTAGCTTAGATGGATTTGTAATGGCCATTGTCTCATAGTTACAAAGCCAGAAAAAGTGTGAGAAGTAGAAGAAATTGTTTCCTTTTTGTATGCTGCTATTCTGTGTTCTTTGATGCATTAGTTAATTGAATAAAAATTATCTTATGCATTACTATTATTAGTATAACAAAGTAGGGTTAAATGTCATAAATAGTTGACAGCAAAATATAAGATCAGATAGCCAAGGTTTTCATCTGTCAAATGATGTGTTATTTTTGTTGTTTTCTGACAAGAGATATGACATTTTATCTGCTAGTACAAGCTTCTTTCCCATGGGAAAGGTAATTATTATCTTGGATGAAGTTATAACTGTTTGTTTTTTTTGCATAGTTAGAAAGTTAGATAAATTGTGATAGTTAGAGAAAATTGTCTAATTTCTTGCATGTTGCTATTCTATCTTTTTTAATTTATTGTGTAAAACAAGTTTCAGTGCATTACTATCATTAGTATAAAAAAGTAGGGTTTAGTGTCATTGACAGTAAACAGAAAAAAATGAAGGTTTGAGTTAATACTTTATTTCTTGGTTTTTATGTTTATTCTATACTTATTAATATAAACATAACTAACATGTAAAAATAGAGATATCATTAGGTTAGTTAAAGTCAGATTATGGAAAATAAATAATAATAAAAATGTTTCATGAGGCACATATGCAAGTAGCTCATGGGTAATGTAATACGATAGCATAGCAAGAGCTGCATATTCCACGAGTGATTGACAACTTATAATGATACAAATAATAACTAGACACAGTTCAAAGTATTTAAAAGTAGATGTACACTGTTACAAGCTTAAAGTTACTTTGGATAAATAAAGGTAGTTTCATGTTACAATTTGAAGTCCTTATGGAAAGACAAAAAAGGGTAATTTAGAATTCACTTTTTTGGGGGGTTATGAGATCGGTCAAATTGTCCAATCCCATTTTGAGACAGGGAAGAGAAAATAATAGATAAAATATAAATTTTAACTGAAAAAAAATGTTTGGAATGCATTTAGGAGGTTTCAAAAGATACAAAAAGTGAATTTGAAATTTTTGAAATGAGGAACAATATGTTCAATTTTGAACATGAAAATTATGTTGCACATGGACTACTCAGAACAAATCTTTAGTTTGTTAAAATACTTTACTTAAAATGTGATTTTTTTATATGAAATACATATAATATTAACTGAAAGACTGCCAGATTTTAAGAAGATAATATACACATTGTATTGAAAGGTAGAAGCATTATATCTATATAGAATTGAAATGAGTACAAAGAGGTCATATGATCGGTCATATTGACTGAGCCTGTGTTGAGAGAATTAATGCAGATGTGGTAGATATTCTGCCAGGTTTTATAAAGAGAATTTTTTTGTGAATTTATCTATTTAGCTTTATTCATGCATTGCCTGGTACATGCATCCAAGTGGTAGTTTAACCATGCAGTTGTTTCATTTTTTCCACCCATCTGGCAAACAACCACCATAAACTTTATGTAGTTGGTGCCTGTCTGTCTATATTTCATTGTTTAAACAGTCTGCAAGAGAAATTCTTTATTGTTTCTATCTACATCCTTCCGCTGATCATAGGAAACTTCCACTATCTGTAGTGTAGAAACCATCTGTGGTTATGATGACATGTGACTGTCCACCATGGTCTTTAAGTAATACTATCAGACATGTTCTATCCTTTGCCCAGTCTTTACTGATTTCCACAGATCATAGTAACATCAGGTGAGTATTCCACATGAGAACATGTGAGGCTTGGTAGTGACCAGTTATCTCAGTGGTGACTATATGGCACTTGCCCACTCATGACTATCTTCTGAAGCACCTTTTAGTCAATCCCAGCTTGATTAATGTCTGTGAGGTCATTCCAGAGATGCAGTGTTTCAGTTAACAAGTCATTTGTCTCACTGGTGAGATGTGTGGTCTTCACATTACAAGAACCAACTGAAAACTTTTGCTTGTAAACACTGTTGTTGCTTTGCAATGTTGCTGAGGATTTTGAGGGGTAGTAAGGCCTTGATGGAGGTGGCTCGAGTATATACTATGACCAGTCGTGAATGTGTTTTGCATGTTTACAATCTTATCTAGCTGTCCTAGTACTCATACTGATCATTGGCAATGCATAATTGAAGTTGTTTCTATTTCTTATTGTAACTTTCAGTGCAGTGGTGCCTTTGATAGCTCTTGTTATCATAATGTTAATGTGGCTACTGAAGTCGTCTGTCAAGGTTACTTGCGTTTCTTCCATAGGATAGCAGTGTCTGCAAAGTTTGATGATGATTTTTCCACATCAACATGTCTGTTATTAAGTGTGCTTTGAGAGAATTGGTGATCATTCCTGTTAATTTCAAGTCTGCTAAAGCATCTGATTGGACTGTCAGTGAAGGCTATATCCATGGAATAGAAACTGGAAAGAACTGGCTGGAATTGTGATTATTGAGACTGACTGTTATTAGTAATGATCCAGTCTGATTGCAAGCTTCCATGCTTTATGTGCATCTGCTAGTAGGTAGTGTGTATTTTCTGATATTCAGTGCACCTATGATGCATTTTACCCTGGTTACATGTGTGCCTTTTTTGTCAGTAATGAGCAGCTGGTCTGCATAGACATCTATCTATTAGATCAAAACCTGCTTCTAAGATATTTAGAACAACTTCAAAGCCTTCTTGTGTAACAGTTGTGAATTAAATGGCATTGAAACAGATTTCTTTTCCAGCATGATAATCACCTAATTATGAAGTTATCGGTGGCTCAATCTAATAGGCAGTACTTCTAACTACATCCTTCTATGGGATCTTTCCACTGAATTTTTGTAGGGTGATGATTCAATAACCTTGTTAGAATGATAGCAAACCTTCATGGGTTGGATAAGGATTTGATAAAGGTATATATTAGCTCTACAAAAATTCAAAAATTATTTTCCATCTCTTCATGAATTCAGATGATATGATAAGGGTTAGCAAGTATAACTCATGACTGCAAACTGGGACTTTGTAACATCATAAGTAGTAGAGATCATTGTTTTACAAATATTTTTTATGTATTGTTCCATCTTTAAAAAAACAACTGGCATTTACATGCTTATTTAATGTGTAATAAGCAAAATGTTACTGTATTTTTGAAATACTGATACACTAGTGCTAAGAGTAAAAGATTTATACTTTGTTTTATTATGGAAAAGCTTTAGAACATTATTTTATTTTCAAACTAAAATTAATCATTGAATAATTTGTTTCTCAAATGATAGCTAAGAAGGCTTATCCAAAAATACTAGCTCAAACAAAATATACCATATTTATGTTACTGGAAACTACACATTTATTGGTTACTGTGTAACTATAGTAGTATAGTTACAGGATATTTATAAGCACACTTTTACACCTATACTAACACTAGTTCCTGACCAAACAAGAGATTAATTAACATCCAAATATTTAACAAGTTTATTGGATTGGGCACAACATTGTACAGAGCCATATTAACAATATTTTCTTTCACTTTCATGAAGTACTTTAGTTAACTCTAATTGCAACCACCTTATTGTAAAGAAACCAGTATATTCTTCCCGCAGTGTTCTTGGAGCCAGTTTTCAAATAGTCTCTGTAGGAAACATCTCCTTATCGACTTATAGGTTTCTCCTTCAGCTGCTAACAGTAGAATAAACATAGGAAATAGGTGTGAAAATATTAGACAAAACTCTGAGAAATTTCGCTTGTGGACAGACAGTATTATTCATTTTTTTTCTTTAGTTTCTAAGTAGCTCCTAACAATAAAATTACTACAAAAAATAAGTGTGAAAAGTATAACCTCTGACCTTAGGTCGTATGAAACTTGTTATCAGTGTGAAAAGTATAACCTCTGACCTTAGGTCATATGAAACTTGTTATCAATACTAAAACACATTTTAATTTGCACTTTACGAACTTTACTTTCTGTATACTTTGACAACTTGTCTTACAACCTGAAGAATCGTGTAGTTTTATATTAGAGAAAATTACCTTATTAGGGAAAAGTGCTGGTAGGTAAGAATATAACAAGCAAAGATTGTGACAGAAAATAATAAGACTATAGTAGCAACACATTTTAACTGTGCTGGAATTGTTTCTACAAATGTTATCGTATAAAAGTATAAAATATATATATATATACGTAATGGGAAGACAAAAAATTAATATTTTTACATAACATTCTTCCAACAATTGTTGAACCATGTTACCTTAACATAGTTTAAGGTGAATTTCACATTTTTCATGTTGTCATAGTAGTACAAGGAACATTAGTGGTTGATCTCTATTGACAAGGAGATTTATGTTTAGAAGCACTTGAAGAAACTAACAACAACAAGTGTCATTTATTATAGAGTTGAGTTCTAATGTTTGATTGGTGTAGTAACAAGTGTGAAGGCTAGCCTTTCAAATGCGTGGATTACTTTATGCTTTCATGAATGCCACATTTTTGTTTTTGTAATGAGTACGTTAAGTACTGGTTTTGTACTAAAAACACCATTATATATGATACCATCTTTATTAATTATGGTACCAACTACATAATAGATAGTTTATGATAATCTGAGTTTTTCTCATACATGTAAAGTTTTGTTTATAATAATCAGACAGTTCATTGTAATATCACAATCATTTTAGCTTATTTTAAATACTAAGAGAATCACAGTTTATGTTATAGATGTAGCAGAGATTCCTGTTGGTACTACTAAGTACATCAACAGTTTTGTTTTGTGAATAGTGTTGTTCCTCCTATCACATTGTTAAAAAATAAAACATATTAAATGTTGTGTTTCAAGCTCTTAGACCTTTCTTAATAATAGCTGATATTTTCACAAAAAGCAACTTTTTGTTTTTATTTTAAAAGAGAAGATATGAGTTTTGTGGTCTTCTTTCCAGGTGTGAAACATCAACTTCGTGCTCATTTAGGATTTGGTTTGAGATGTCCAATTCTTGGTGATCACAAATACTCTCATCTGAGAAAACTAGCTCCTCAGGTAGGTTAACAAACTGGAGGTATTAAAATAGAATTATATTTCGATGTAATGACATTCAAGCGTTCTTTATAGGGCTGAGTGTCCTTTTATCATGCAAAAATAGGCTGATTCCAAAGTAAAAAGAGAGAGAGAGAAATTTAAATAGTGTTTTGTGAAACTTGATCAGTGCAGTTTGTCTCAGTATTCACTAATGAGGAGTGAATACTAAAATGATTCTCTGTGGGCTTATATTAGCATGTTTATTGTCAAACGTGACCAGGAAAGATCAATTAGATCTGAAATTAATTTGAATAGGAGTTAAATATTATTTTTAACAGTCAGGTGTTACAAGAAAAGTTCAGTGATAAACTGCTCTAAAACACTAGTTGTGAAAGTTGATATTAGGCCATGTGTGTGGTAGTCCCCTCTAGTACAGCAGTAAGTCTATGGATTTACACTGCTAAAATCATGGTTAATTTCTCCTTGGTGGGCTCAGCATATAGTCTGGTGGGGCTTTGCTATAATAAAACACACACCATGCATGTGGTTTAAATTTGATAGCTGTGAGAAGGGTATAGTTTAAAACTTTATATTATACACTTTTGTTTAATGTTCAAAAAATGTTGGTTTATATTAACTCTTTTAATCCATGTAGATGAGCTGAATAATAATGAGGATGATGGTGGTTCTGTTTTTATAGCTAATTGTTTAACTCTACTAAATTAAGTTGTATATCTTTGTAACTGAAAAATAGCTTAAAAAACATGAAATCAAAACAAAATGGAACTGTTCAGTAGAGTTTATAATAGAACATTCTAGACTTCTGATTTGATTTCAGTTCACATCACAAACTTCATAACTTATAATTGCAAAACAGAATGAAATGTTCATGTATACGTAGGTGCAAAGAAGGGAAAAGTTATTAAATCTACTGGCTTGTTTTGTTGAGGAATTGTGCAAAAGAAAGTTTCAAATAAGTATTTAAGAAATACAGACATACTAAGATATTAAGTTGTAATAATAAGTTTCCAAAAAATATTAGTGAACATTGTTTTTAAGTGTATATAAAGCTAAGTACTACTGAGTTTCATGATGCAATAGGTGCCAGCAAAAACAAAGATTTGCTAAACCAGTTGTCGTATTTATGTTGAGTAAAAATGTTAAATGAATACTCAGAAAATACAGACTGAAGCATTTAGTTTTTAAAACAGACACTGTTAAAAAATTAGCACTGATTAAAATGTACTATACAAACTATAGGCTTCAGCCAAGGAGTACCTTTCTTAACAATATAGTGACATATCTAAATCTGGTTAATTAATAATAATAAAAAATATGTATTGTGTTTAAAAGTTTTCATGAAAATCAATAATATAGAAGCTTTCTTTAAAGTTAAATGTGGGCTCTGTGTAACAGCAGTATCTGTTCATTTTTTTAATGCTGTGTTACATATTTTCATTTAGTTTTTTTTGCACAAAGAAATTAGGAGTACAAGGTAAAAACCTTGTGTTTATCTGTATGAAATCAGTGTCGAAGCATAACCATGTAATGAACTGTTTATGTATATACTGTTTGTAAAATGCATTTAGAGATTTAATGTGTTTTTTTTTTGTCATTGGTTTTTTTAACAATTTCAAAGCCTGCATGCTTTTATTTAAAAAAAGAGTTAATATGACAAATATGGTATAGAAATATGATAACTTTGAGAAATGAGGAATACAATGTATATTGATTACTGTGAGAAATCTATTAGTAGAAACTAAAAACATGTTTTTCTTGGTCTTCATTTCAACATGAAACAAAGTTTTGTATTAGAGATTATTTCTTTATGCATTAATTTTAAATATTTGTAAGACTTTAAAAGTCATAAAGTCTAACCTTATTATTGGTTGATTACTGATTTATGATGGATCATATTAAATAATAATATAATATATTAAATAAAAAATATTATGCTTGCACAATTGCTCTGGTAATTTATTATTAGCTATTATAAAATTCTTTCTTCCTTTTATTAAGAGCTTCTGAATATGTACGATACATACTGGACATTTAAGTTAAAGAAATGTTAGAATTTTTATTTTTCTACTAATAAAGTACTTTCTAGCCCAGTGCATTCTTAATTTTTGTCAAGGTTTTACCTATAAAATATTATGAATTATACTTAACTTTTAAATGTTTAAAACATGTGCCACTTTTGTATTCCCATTTTGTTATATCTTTGTGCTCATTTATATTTCCTGAATAGTTTATTAGATAATTTATTGTGATTATAAAAAAAAAAAATTATTTGTAATATGTTATATATAGCATGGAACTTATTTGTATGGAATATTTGTGAGTATGATGTTTGAACAAGCTAGATAGGTGTAATACTGTTTATAATTATGATATTTAGTAGCTCAGAATTGTTTTTCAGTGTAAAAAGAGGTGTATAATAGCATTTAATTTGCATTTGTTTTTAAGATTAGCTCTTTTCAGTATCTTTATATTTGTTATAATATTGTATATTTAGTGACCATGTATGTATATGTGTGTTTCTATATATATCTGTGTTGATGCAATAGAAACCTGTTGTATATTTTCAGCAACTTCCTGGTGATATGTTGGATTTACTAAATGTTCGACAGAGTAAGGTTCGAGATATCCCGATGCACTTGCATGCTCGTGACGCTTATCATCCCTGAAATATTAAATGGCCAGAACCTGTTTATTCATGCAAAATCCCATATCATTTCCAAAAGAGTATGCAATACTTAAGGATTAAGAAACATTGAAGAAAGGTTCAGAATAATTATAATGTCTCCTTTGAATTGTTATGGATCCAGACATTTAAAACAAATTATAATGTCACTTCTCAGTTGAAATATAATCTATAAATGTTTGGAATGTAGATTTATTTTCTAAATGTCAAATAAATTATAGTTAATATACTTTTGAAAACTTCAGCCAGCCAGTAGTTGTTACTGTTTTATTTAAATGTATTTTCAAATAAATAATTTTAGTCAGATGTTAAGAATCAAGTACATCTACTTAAGACCTCAAAGTTGCAGATAGCCACTTAATAATAGAGACCAGAATCAAATATTTGTATCAGTCCATTGCTGATGGTTTAATTAATCGACTAATTCAAACAAGCATGTTGTATGAATTAGGAATTCATAAGAATTAATGTTTTGCATATCATAAATCATTAAGTATCTCATATCTTACATTACTCACAATTACCATTTTATAGTTTTACTGCATGTCACATTCATGGAAATAAATATGTTAAATTAGCTGTGAGTCGATGTTTACCGGTACAGAAAACAAAATACTGTTTTCTTGGAATGTCTGTTGAACATTTAGAAGCTTCAGTATTGTTTTTATTAAAAACTCGTACATACAGATATACTGAATAATAATAATAATCAGTGAGCCAGCATTTTATGAAAATGTGGAAAAAATGAATAAATTATAAAAATTGCCAAAACGTTAGTGAAGATATAATTAAATTTGTGTATTTTTTTCTGAACATAATATCTTAAATATAAAGTAATAGTAGTCTTGTATTTAGTGTTGCTTCACCCTATTAGCACCTAATGAGTGAAATTAAAATACTATTGCAATTTGGATGTTGAAAATGTAAGTAAAAAAAAATGGTATAAATTCTAATAATAGTTCAGTTATAAATTTTTATTAAGAAAAAATGGTATATTTTCCAAATTAGAAAGTTTTACTACTAAATATATATATAAATATTAGTGGCAAGAGACATAAAAGTAGCTTACACAAACTCCTTTATTACTATACTACTTGGCCTGGCATGGTCAGGTGGGTTAAGGCGTTTTACTTGTAATCTGAGGGTCCAGGGTTCGAATTCCCATCGCAACAAGCATGCTTACCCTTTCAGCTATGGAAGCATTACAATGTGACAGTCAATCCCACTATTCATTGGGCAGCCCAAGAATTGGCAGTGGGTGGTGATGACTAGCTGCCTTCCCACTAGTCTTACACTGCTAAATTTAGGGACTGCTAGTGCAGATAGCCCTCGTGTAGCTTTGCATGAAATTCAGAAATGAACAAGCTATACTGTTTCAGTTTTGATTGTACATTGTTATGAATAGTGTCTGAATTTAAGATAAGTAACAGTTCATCATTGTAAGTAACAGAAAAACATGAAACATACTAACAGTTGTTGAAGAAGGTTAAATGACACATTTAAGTTAAAACTGCATTCATTTGTACTATGTTTTGGTATGTATTTCTTTCCTACTTCCCTTCTTGAAACAGATAAATCTCTTCCATGCCTATAGTTTTCATGGCATCAAATTTTCTACATGCAAATTGACTTCATTTCTTTTTCTTAATGATAGTTCTGCCTAAAGATCATGTTGAAATTTTAGGAAATTATTATTGCTTTGCACTTTCTGTTATACAATTATTGTATTTTACTTAGTGTGGTAGCTATTATATACTCTGGAAGTAAGAGCTGTCACTCTGCATTAGTGTCGTGTGTATCATGAAGGTTGAGAAGAACACAAATGATTCTTTTTGTCAACTTAGAATGAAAGGAGTAAATCTCATGAGAGGAGGTGTTTTAATTGCAAGTACAAAAGGCCACATTGCTAGGAGCTTCAGTTAGAAAGGGTATCACTAAACTGTTTACTAAGAAGGAACTAAACGACTTCACAGAAAGTGTTTTAACTTTAACTTAAAATAGCATGCTGTAAGAAATTTCTTCAAAGAGATAACAAAAGAAGGAAGCTATTATATGAGGGGAAAACATTATGTTCAAGATTCTGAGTCAGTTATTGATAATGAACCAAGAAGGTCATATCTTGAGGATAAGAGAATACTCAACATGCCTCAATAGAAATAAGTATTGTAATATTTAAAGAAACCAGGTCTATTGGTGGGAATTCTGCATTATATTCAGTGACATTGGTTGCAACTCTTTAACCTGATCTAGTAATGAAAGGTGGAAAATTACCTCCAGAAATTATGAAAGAAGATGCATCGATGCAAGCAACAAGTTGATATAAAACTTCAGGAGGAAGAAAGTTGAAGACATTCTCACTGTGAGAATTCACAGTGCATAATTCACATTAAGAAAGAGTACATATTGGGATCTGACTCCATGCAAAAAACATGGATGTTAGGTGAGACTGGCTTCAAATATTTTCACGTTCTATGACAATAAAATTCCCATCTACTATACCAAAACTAGACCACCGAGGGTTGGACTTCCGATAAAAAGGAAGATAAACACACAGAGTAATGAAGACAGCAAACCTGATGTGCAAAATAGCAAAAACCAGAATAATAGTTTGATCAAACTTGAGTTCATCCTTCATGATCATCTTTGGAAGAAAGTTGATGGGAGAAAAGTCAGTTGTTAAAGTTCCATTAATACTTCACTAGAAGCAAATAGATCTACATAACTAGCCCAAGATTCCTGTAGAGACCACTTCCAGAGTGCCATTAAGGCTGGTCTACAAGTGTAATCTTTACCTGGAGAGAACTTGATTGAACAGTGTTTTTCAATTGACCTTTAAATTTTGTAACTATATGAGGTAATGACACAGTAATAGTAATAACAGAAGCAAACCAAATGGACTCTGATATTCCATAGTTCATAGTTAAAGGTTTTTAAGGATGGAATTCTTTGTGCAGGTACACAGGAAAGAGTGATTAGTTCAATCTTTGTGATTGGCAATTTATTTTCCAGATATTCTATTTTGTCATTGATTTTCTTTTCAACCTCATTTGTTTTACTGTTATATGTAAAAGTCTTTTTTGCGATTTCAACAGCATAAATTGATATAGTAATGTACCTCAAAATACCCTGTTTACAAAAATTGTTAATCATTCAATAAATGAAAGTAATTTTTCTCTTGAAGTAATTGTTAGCTCTTAGCTTGTTCCCTTCCTAGAAGAATGATTTCAAGTTCCACAGGCATAGTTCCCAGGCTGACCTTCAAAACTTTGCATTCTCAGCAATTAGTTACCTTGATATTTACTCAGGTGCTGATGCCAGCAGGTTTGTGGTCTGAAAACTTGTCCTCATTGATATAGGCACCCACTGGGTGGTCTTTTGAAGCTGGAATGGAAACAAGGCTTTTTTTCTTCTTTTCTGGTAGAGAGAAAAACTTTTTTGGATCTGGTTGATATCCTTCAGTCAATGAACCACATCATTACACCATTATAATGTTCAAGCAACATATAACAGGTTACCAATGAAAATTTATTTGTATCAACCTCCCAGATGCTGCTAGGAAATAATAGCTAGTTCACTAGCATTTTGGTATAATGTGTAACTCATAATAGAACATCAGTGGTAGAAGATTCTGATGTAGGCTTAGCTTTTGTTAACAGCTGTGTGGATACTTCAATCTCTGGAATAGCTGATGTCTTCCTAGAATGTACAGGTTTTGCCAGATGCCAGCATAAGAGGGGCATTTTTTAATTTACCAAGAAAAAGTATTATATCTGATATTGCCAGGCAACGTAGAATCATGATTCACATGCAGTTTCTCAGGTTCAGAATCATTATGATAAATGGTCAAGAATCACAGCTTTATGTAACAAAATTCAGGTTTAGAAATCCCAAATAAACTCAGTGATATGTATGGTTAAGCATAAAGACTTGTGTTGTAACTTTTTTGGGAAGTAGTCACCTAGAGGGATGTGGTGTATATGCTGTCTGTTGTAAGAGAAACAACAGAAGTACCTCTCCCAGGTGTTAATAAATGTGAAACCAAGAAAACTTGTGCACATATTATGAGGTTAATTAAAAGTGAGCCTTGACAATGGACTTCCTCCTTGGCAAGTATAGCCATCTTCTGTATATATGAGGTTATTCCACCATTGTCAGGCTGGTAAATACGTATGCAAAACAGTTCCAAATGGAGAGGAGACAAATTTGTAAACTAATACCTTGCCCCATTAACAAAATTTGTGTCACATGCTTTACAGGCAGTGGCTAGCGCTTCTCTCCCTGGAGGTTTTGTACATATTTATATCAAGTTATCAACATTACATTGTATACTTGTAATACCAAACATCAGTGTTCAGTGGCAAGACCTATTGATTGCTGTGAAATTTCATGCCAATGTAAGTCACTTTTCACAAATATTTGGAAAAACAGAGCTTTTAGGTGTCCCCTAAAGTTAAACTAATACTACCTCCAACATTGTAACAAAAATAATAGTAATGAGAGACTGAAATTACTATTTCTTCTGTAATTGCTCATGTTTTGAGAGAACTGGAACATACATAGAATCTAAGGTAGTATACAACAGCAAAATTACTTTCACAATCATTATGCAATAATGAGCTTCAAGTACCAGTTTCCTTCATCTAGGGGTTGTGAAAACCCAGTAATATGATATACTGTAGCCTTATTTATATAGTATATATCACTTTCTTATGCTGAGTTAGAGCACAACCTTTCACTTCTGAAAGATTGGTACAGATCATCAGGTGCCCTCTGTAACTGTAACATAAAGTACTATCAGCTAATGTACAAAATTAGTTTTACACAGGACTTTTACTTTCAAGAGCCTAACAATATATGCCACAAAACAACCTGTGTGTCCAGAAAGTAAAAAATTACTAAGTCCTTCAATCTTAATTAGCATGTCGTTAGACAGGTCAAGTAACTATTACAAAACAGCAGACAGGCATCATACTCTCAAATCTTGCTCATTAAATCATAAATGTTTCAAACTCCTTTTAATTGACAGTCTTGTAGATATCAAACTGACTTTTCATACAGTGACTCATATATTTTGCTCGATAACTCAGAAAATTCCAGGCATAATAATAAAAAGGGCTGATGTTGGTTTCTCAACCAGCCATCAAAGCAGTCAAATTTTTTTTTACTCAAGTTTTTATATGTGATTCCAGATGCAAACATATTTGTTCTTATCAGCTCAGTCAAAAACATTTTACACAGGTTTTCATCAGATTCAACCTACTCCTCCACTTCTGATTCCTAGAATAACCTATTATTGAGAAGCTTATTAGTAAGGTAGAAAGTGCATTAATGTATTCAGTTGGCATCACATGACTACTCTTACTCATAGCTCATTCCATTAACCTGCCAGTCATACCAGTTTTAGTTACAAATATTTAAAGTACAGTAGTGCTTAATGATAGGAATAGACGAGGATCCAAATAACTCAGTCACTGAAAGGCTGTCCTCTCAAATTCCTTAGGAAAAAACTCAGCACTCAAGGTATTGGTTATGATATATTGTGTGCACATGGCCAAGTGGTTGGGCTACTTGACTTGTAATCTCTGAGGATCACAAGTTTAAATCCTCATCACACAAAACATGTTTGCCCTTTCAGTCATAGGGGTTGGGATGGCTAATTGTTAATCCCACTATTCATTGGTAAAAGAGTAGCTCAAAAGTTGGCAGTGGATGGTGATGACTGCCTTCCTTTTAGTCTTGTGCTGCTAAATTAGAGACAGTTAGTGCACAGAACATTCATATAGATTTGGGCAAAATTAAAAAAAACACAACAACAAACAAACTTAATAATCATAAATGTATTATAAAACTATCTCAAAATAACAGATATACATGAACGTTTTCATGTAAGAACACTCTTTACAAAAATAGAACATACAGTAAAATAAGAAAGGCAAAACAAACTTTATGGAAAGTGAAAAATCATAGAAAAACAAAGTAAAAAATTAAAATACAGCTTATCTGAAATAAATCCTGTAAATGTGGCATCTGTCTTCCTTACAGTTAAATGCCAACCATTGGAGTTGTGAAGAAGCACAACTCAACATTCTGCACTTTGTAGTAATCTACAGTTAAACCAATTTCACATTTTCCAAATATTTTGCAATAACTGAAAATTAGCAGACCTAGTGTGTGTAGGCACAATGTAGCAATTTTTTGGCTAATTGAAAGAAAGAGACAAGACTCATTGTGAAGTTAAATGAGAACAACCTGTTTTTTGGAGAAAAGAAACTAGCAAATCATTGACAGTGATTATTGCATTGTTATAAATGTTTGAAAAAAGAAACTAATAAAAAAAAAAAGACATTTTATCTGAAAGTGAAAATTAATCACACAATTAGCAGTTTTTAGATAAACATTAAAATACAAGTGAAACTTCAACAGAAAGTTTTGATTTTTTGAATACCAAAAACAATTCATCATGGAATTGCTGAAACTGAGTTTTTAATCCAGCAGAATTAGAAATATCCACAAATAAAAACTATCAATATGGCCATTGCAGTTAAAAGTTGCAATCATGATCCCAAAAAACCTGTATGATGATGAAGTTCCCAAAATTCATGAATTTATGAAAGAGAATCTCAAGAATTTTACAATTTTATTACCCTTTTTTTTACAACAATTTTACTAATATTCCATGATTTATGTTTCTTTCCAGTGGCAACAGTTAATCATACTGTATAAACATGTTTAACTGTTGAGGTTTCTTGATCAACAGCTAATAGAGAGCTGCCTGTCCTAAGTTTATATATACATACAGTATGGATACTGAATGCTCCTTCTTTCTGGATTATGATGACATGATACAAAAGTTGTCTTATTTACACATTCCTAAAATAATTTTTGTGATAAAGCTATTTGCTTCTGTACAGTCTTGGCCCAAATTTTTCCATATTTTGCAATAAGTAATATCATTATTATCAATATTAAATACAAATACACTTAACACTGTCAAAGTGAGAAATGTTATAATAAACATCTTCATGTGTAATTTGTATAATGAGAGAGGTTTTATCAACATCATTAACAATGTAGACTTCTCTGGAACAACATTTCCTGTCGTCCAACAACATTTCAGGATTCTGGGTATAGTACATTGGAGTAGCATTCTGTTTTGGCAATGCACTTTTGCTTCATATCATTTCTGGATAATCAAACAATTTGACACCCTATAACTTATGGTATGTGATGAGGTACAACTCTATACTGGGTACAGAGTTATGTCTTGTCACTTGATGTGTTTTGAAAAAGATTATAACAAAAGCACACACTTTTATAGAAAATAGGTGTGTTTGTGTATTTTTACAAACAACTGATCAAAACAAACTATTCAAACTAGAATAACAACTTGCACATATTTGTCTGATCATATGTTACCTTCTCTGATACTGCTTGGGCATTTACTCAATAACTATTCCATGCATGTAGTCAATAAACTTAGTCTGGAATGGTATGGAAACATTTTGGCAAAGACTGTATGCACAAGTGCTATCAATTTAATGAATTTGTATGCTTACAATAAATATGTGTACTCTCTATATCTTTATTACTTATTGCATACCCATAGGGATAAGGCATTATGTTGCTCACCAATACAGGTTTTGATAATATATTGGTGCTCTTCAAGTGTGTTTAACAAATTAGCATTTACACTTTCTAAATCTATTAAAACTCTAAATTATTTCAATAATATGTGGCTCATCCTAACTGTAAATTTTCATCCAGAAGGGTACTGTCAGAAGTTAAGTGATAACACTTGGCTTCATTTGATGTCTGACAAAAATATACAGATATAATTGTTCCATAACATCTAGCATCTGTGATAGCATGCTCAGGTGCTACAACCTCAGATGAATAAATAATCCTGCCAATGATAAATTGATAGTGATGCCCTAACTGGAATATGCTTCAATGATTAGGAGTTCATTTTTACATTCAATATGTCTAACATGTGTGTCAGCTCTAGTAAAACATGAAAGAATTGCACAGTCAACAAGAGGTAATCAGGCAGTATCAGTGATATAAATGTGACTGACTTCCTTTCTATTTATGGGTCAGAACTACTATGTGACAAAGTCTTTAGAAGATAAATGTAAACACTGAAGTCTCTTAAAACATGGACAAAAACCTCCACTTAGATAAACACAGGTGTGCACTTTTCAAACTTCTGTATATGCTGAAATACAAGTTAGATCAGGTAATATAATTATTTTTGCTGCAAGATATATAGTCTTTTATGAAACATTTGGAAGAATTTGGTGTTGTGCAGTCTGAATTATATGAAAATAATTCATATGGTCCTATATCTGATAGTGAAAATAGAACTTGGCCTGCTTTTCTCATCCACTATTCATATGCCTAGTGCATAGTGTTGAGTCTGAAATTTTTCATTGAGTTTATACATAGCAGTGGAAATATGTTGACATCAGACAACCAAGAAAAGAAACCAATTTTATATTTGTTATGTATGTAAATTACTGTCTGTAAATTTCATAAACTATTGATAATTTCACCTACTCATAAACATTACAGTTTGATTCAGTCAAAATATTATACAATGCTCTTTTTGGTAAACAATAGTTAAAACATTTTTTTCTCAGATAACAGTGCAGTGAGTATATCCATTACTCTTATCCTACCATTAAAATTTTACTAACTGCCATATATTTCAATGGAGAAATGAAAACATTATCTCATAAGTATTAAAGGAAATAATAGTTCAAGAAATTTTCAAATAATGCCTTAAAGACTGGTAATCATGTTTTTCCTCCTTATCTAAATTAAATACCTTCTTTTTGAGATCATATAAATACAGCTATAACTCATGCATTAATGGATTGACTCATTAGAACACAATATGAGGCTTTATCCAGCAAAAGCTAATAGGCCTCTGTGCTGCAGACACATACAAAAGTCACACCTAATCTCCTCTTTGATCACATGGAGCCTTTCCGAGCTGTTCATATGTGAAGTTAAACACATATACTAATGCAGACATTAACCACTCAATATCATCATGGCCAAACATGAGTGTGTTTAGCAAATAACCTATAACTATTGTGATGTAAGGTAAATATTTGTCTCCTTGTGTTTGGTCAGGGTTAACAAAAATAGAAAACCTATGCTTGATAGTCTGTATCATCCATTCCACAAAACCATCAGACTGGTGCAATAAGTTAAAGACAGTGCCTTTGACACAGCTAAACTTTACCCAGTTCAAATAATAGTTGATTCATAGAGTTAGCATACTGAATGGTGTGAATCCCTTCAGGTACTCCAAGCCCGGCTTTCCAGTGCTTCATTTGCACAGGTCATGTATGATGTGCAGCCACTTAATAAAGTAGTTAACAACTGCAAGTATATACAGGAGACCTCGTTTCATATATTGGAGTGGATCAGCAATATTCATAGTTATTCTCTTCAGATGAAAACCAACAATTCCTGGCTGACTGTTTCTCTTGGTGTTACACATTGGATAGTATTTACACAGATGAAGAATGTCTACACTCAAATGTAGCCATTAAAACTGCTGTCAGACTTTATCATATGTTCATGTAATGTTTTCCAATCTTTGTGCTATGCAAAGCCGAGAGAATCTTGTGCCTAAAAGCTCTGGGAACTACTAGTTGTAACACAAACTGAGAACTATACTAGTAACTGTTCATACAAGTGTGCCATAGGTTTCATGAGTGTTTACTATCTCATCCAATTGTGATTTACTTTGTTGCAATGTAAGAATGATTCACAATTTTACTAGGTTTTCAAATGCTCTTCCCATAGTTCCCTCAGCATTTAACAATACACCCATCCACTGTTGGAATCTTCTACTGTTCAATTTGTTGTCATTATAGCAAAACTGCTCTCAAGTCCTGCATGATATTCTGAATCAAGGCATTCAACAAGTGTATAAGTTATCACCATAGAGTGAGCAGTTCATCTGTGTTGCAGATCCAGTTGATAATGCATGATTAACTTAAATCATATTCCTGCAACAGTGTTATCCAGCATTCTGTCACCTATTTGTATTTTTTAATTTTATCAACTACCTCAGAGACATGTGTGAATTTTATACCATGCAAGAAGTGGTGAAGATGTTTTAGGAAAAGAACAACTACAAACAGCTCTATTTACATCACACAGTATCTGTATTCATAATCCACTAGTGTATAGTTGTCATACACAACTGTAATTCTTACTCTGCTGATCTATCTTGCAACTGCAATAATAATATTTTGATTCCATTATAACTTATTTTGGTATCTAGAAGAAATTCATAATTCTGTCATGGATATTCCAACACTGTAGCTTCTAATAAAGCAGATTTCAGAACCAGAATACTTTCTCACAGTCGTAGAGCTGTCTGAAGCATAACTCTTCCTTATTAAGAGCCAATAATTGTGAATCAATCTTGGTAAAGCTGGTCATAAACTATAAGAAATACTAGAAAAATTCAATAAAGCTACAAACTTAATACTTGGTCACAGGCTGAGGCTAACCTTGTACTACTACTATTTTAACAGGATTTATAGAGATTCATTCTTTAAAATATGACCACGAAATTCTGCTTTCATACGCGTGAACACACACTTTCCTGGTTTCAGTTTCATACCTACTATTTATTTACTGGAATCTCATTTGCAGGTTGTCAACCACATCTTTGAACATGCAATTAAACATCAAGACATTATCAGCATGGATCACTCACTTCGTTCCTTGCATTGTTTGTTTTTTGCTAGCCATCCCTAATTTTGCAGTGCTGTAAACTGAATTAGCTTGTCAAAAGTGTTTGGCACATTACACAAGCTTAACAAAACTCATAGAAATTACCTCTCATGCTAAAAGCAGTCTTATTATTACTTTTGTCATCCACTTAAACTTTTTTAATATCTGGATGCCTTGCCTAACGTATTGAACCAATGTGCTCTTTCCAACTCATAGAAACTTTATCTGTTTATAATAATGAAAAGCTGTCAATATGAATTACTATGTATTCCCTACCAAAATCAGAACAGAACTTGGGTATACCTTCGTTCTTCCAGTCAATTATAATTGGAAATGACCAAGCATTCTTTAAAGACTGTATAATTCCATCTTTTAATATCTCATATACTTCACCACTGACTACATTCTTTGTGCTTCAGAGAATTCTTTGCAGCAGGTGCATCACCTGCATTATGTGATGACTGTTTAATCCAACTGGTCTAATAAATACTTTAGAATATTTATCATACAAGTCACTAAGTTGCTGCCATTGTATTGAATCTTCATTGTCTGCACATTCCTGAACTAAAGATATCAGATGCGGTGGTATCGATATGCTTATTTTTTGGATGTGGTTTAATGGATACAACCCTATCATAAGCACTAGTACTTATAAGTAACTTTCACTTTGGTTATCATGCTAATAACCGTTCAAGCATGCAGCTGAATAACAAGTTACCCACAACTGAAAACAACAGTGGGATTTTATCCTATTTCTTACAGATAACAGCCCAAGCTTCATGTGTCGTAGCATTGACTTCATAAGTTGTAACAAGTAAACCATGTGAGGACAGGGACAGCACTATTTGCTCACCGAATACCGCTGTGGTTGCATCAAAATGTTGGGAAGTGTGGGTGTTTGATCAAGCTTGAATGGATACAAGCCCACATGACATAACTGCCTGGATATGGTAATCTGAATGAGGTAAAATCACTGCAGCTGTTGCCCAGGTTTCTTACTCTCTTGCAACCAGCTCAACATTTTAACTTCGCACTGTGGCATGACAGAAAATGCTTAAGTAAGGACTTAAAAATCTCTCATACCCAAGAGATGCTGAACCATATCTGAAACTTATCAATATGGATATTCTTATAATTTGCTGAGGCTATTGTTGGGTAAACCTTACATGCATATGGCAAAGATAATCTATATAAGCATTCAGGTTTTCTTTAGTATCCATCTCTTAGAATTTGGATTTGGCTTAATGAATTGTTCTGTTTTCCTTTGGGTTAAACCTTTGATGCAACTCAGTAATGGTTCTCTTGCAGTCTTACAACCTGCTGCAGAGTCCTTCCATTAAAAGCAGTTATTTGTCTAATATATTTCAGGAAATAACCCAAATCCTTTTTTACTCTATCTTTAAATGTAAGTAGAATGATCTGTTTTGCCTGACTCATAGTAATCTTTATCACAAGGAAATACACTTTCCTGACTTTCAACCTGATTGTGATGTCTTCAACAATGTGACCATAGCATCGTAGGGGCTCTTAAGGTTACTGAAACTCTAATGAGCAACAGGCCCCTGTTCTAGGATCTTAGAATGATGAGGCTGGGTCAGCAGCTTATCCATCTGTTCTGTTTAGCCTCTGTTATCCTTGGGTATTTCATCATTATGCCATCTGACTCAGGAAAGCTCATCATTTCCCCATTCAGTGTCTGCTGCTTAGCCTGCTGATGGGATAGCTGTGGTTGGCAAATGCTCTCCAACACCATATCCAGTCTCTTTCTAATTTCCTTGGGTGGCTTCAACCAAAGCTGTGGTTGTATAACTTTGGTTGGTATACATCTGGTAGTCTTATACAGGTTGCCCTACAAAGTCTGAGACTGATAAGAGGCCACACCACTACAAAATCCTTAGTCATCCATGTTTTCCCTCACACTGAGGTTGATCCACAGGGTAGAACATGGTAAAGCATTCTGCATGTACCAGATATCAACAGCTCTTCTTTCTAAGTCAATAGTTGTAGCAAAACAGAAATAATGACTTTTACAGTATTTGCAAAAGTTCAATACTCTAAAGAGGACTCTTAAAGACTCAAACAACCCTCTCAGACAACCATTCCCATTAATAATTGATTCTTCCTCTTTGTTTTGGAAAATACTATTTCGTTTCAATTATGAAGCCTTTTCTAAAGTTAATCACACAAAATTTGGAGTAAAGAGTAGTGCACACTTTAACAGATGCATTAAGTTATATTATATGATATTCTACAGTCATGGCACCAAAGTTTCTTCCAAGAATCCACTCTGTGGAATTAATAAAATAAAACTGAGTTAGCCTTATAGCCGTGTAATAGGTCAGATTAATAGCTGGAGATGCATTCCAGATATTTAATAAGAAGTAATGCTAAATATTTTCCTAGAGAGATCCATATGGTTAAATGGAAGATTAAGATCAGGCACAAAATAAAAGGCAAAATCATTATTATAACACTAAACACAAATATAGTGTGTATATTTGCTTTTATTTACAATAAATCGTTTTTCAATTAGATTCTCTTTGCTTCTGTTTCTTCGAGACCCTTTTTCAAACTGTTTAAACCCAACATTCCTTAATTCACAAGAAATGTCGCATTTATGCAGAGCAACTAGTGTTATTCACATGTCTGTCATTTTCATTTCAAGATTTGTGAACCCATGACCTATACTCATCGCGTTAACAGATGAAGGACGTTGTAGGCGACCTTACACAACGTGAGGTACTAGTGCAGCAATATCCCCTCAGGGGCACAGCAAGTATTATGTACTAGAGAACAAAGAAGCAAAGACAGCTAGAACGAAATTAATGGCGTTCTCAGCCACCTGTTATGTGAAAACTGTGCAAACACAGAACAAATGATGAATTCAGAATAGAAATTATATCATTGCAAGGACATAAAAATGTAGGGTATATTCAAAAACCGAATTGTCACCAACACCACACTTCTTATAGTTGTTGAAGGGTGATAAGTATTTTGCACACTAATAAGTAAACAATCGCTCTTGGAGATTTGCAACCCCTCCTTTTTTTAATGAGTCCCTACTATATGAATTTAACTTATGTACGTGTGAGTTTGGCTTCAGAAATATGTTTTTATCTTAGAATGTCTGATTTTCGAAGATACTGGATGAAAAGGTTTTATCCTCAGATGCGGTGGTATCGATATGCTTATTTTTGGATGTGGTTTAATGGATACAACCCTATCATAAGCACTAGTACTTATAAGTAACTTTCACTTTGGTTATCATGCTAATAACCGTTCAAGCATGCAGCTGAATAACAAGTTACCCACAACTGAAAACAACAGTGGGATTTTATCCTATTTCTTACAGATAACAGCCCAAGCTTCATGTGTCGTAGCATTGACTTCATAAGTTGTAACAAGTAAACCATGTGAGGACAGGGACAGCACTATTTGCTCACCGAATACCGCTGTGGTTGCATCAAAATGTTGGGAAGTGTGGGTGTTTGATCAAGCTTGAATGGATACAAGCCCACATGACATAACTGCCTGGATATGGTAATCTGAATGAGGTAAAATCACTGCAGCTGTTGCCCAGGTTTCTTACTCTCTTGCAACCAGCTCAACATTTTAACTTCGCACTGTGGCATGACAGAAAATGCTTAAGTAAGGACTTAAAAATCTCTCATACCCAAGAGATGCTGAACCATATCTGAAACTTATCAATATGGATATTCTTATAATTTGCTGAGGCTATTGTTGGGTAAACCTTACATGCATATGGCAAAGATAATCTATATAAGCATTCAGGTTTTCTTTAGTATCCATCTCTTAGAATTTGGATTTGGCTTAATGAATTGTTCTGTTTTCCTTTGGGTTAAACCTTTGATGCAACTCAGTAATGGTTCTCTTGCAGTCTTACAACCTGCTGCAGAGTCCTTCCATTAAAAGCAGTTATTTGTCTAATATATTTCAGGAAATAACCCAAATCCTTTTTTACTCTATCTTTAAATGTAAGTAGAATGATCTGTTTTGCCTGACTCATAGTAATCTTTATCACAAGGAAATACACTTTCCTGACTTTCAACCTGATTGTGATGTCTTCAACAATGTGACCATAGCATCGTAGGGGCTCTTAAGGTTACTGAAACTCTAATGAGCAACAGGCCCCTGTTCTAGGATCTTAGAATGATGAGGCTGGGTCAGCAGCTTATCCATCTGTTCTGTTTAGCCTCTGTTATCCTTGGGTATTTCATCATTATGCCATCTGACTCAGGAAGCTCATCATTTCCCCATTCAGTGTCTGCTGCTTAGCCTGCTGATGGGATAGCTGTGGTTGGCAAATGCTCTCCAACACCATATCCAGTCTCTTTCTAATTTCCTTGGGTGGCTTCAACCAAAGCTGTGGTTGTATAACTTTGGTTGGTATACATCTGGTAGTCTTATACAGGTTGCCCTACAAAGTCTGAGACTGATAAGAGGCCACACCACTACAAAATCCTTAGTCATCCATGTTTTCCCTCACACTGAGGTTGATCCACAGGGTAGAACATGGTAAAGCATTCTGCATGTACCAGATATCAACAGCTCTTCTTTCTAAGTCAATAGTTGTAGCAAAACAGAAATAATGACTTTTACAGTATTTGCAAAAGTTCAATACTCTAAAGAGGACTCTTAAAGACTCAAACAACCCTCTCAGACAACCATTCCCATTAATAATTGATTCTTCCTCTTTGTTTTGGAAAATACTATTTCGTTTCAATTATGAAGCCTTTTCTAAAGTTAATCACACAAAATTTGGGTAAAGAGTAGTGCACACTTTAACAGATGCATTAAGTTATATTATATGATATTCTACAGTCATGGCACCAAAGTTTCTTCCAAGAATCCACTCTGTGGAATTAATAAAATAAAACTGAGTTAGCCTTATAGCCGTGTAATAGGTCAGATTAATAGCTGGAGATGCATTCCAGATATTTAATAAGAAGTAATGCTAAATATTTTCCTAAGAGAGATCCATATGGTTAAATGGAAGATTAAGATCAGGCACAAAATAAAAGGCAAAATCATTATTATAACACTAAACACAAATATAGTGTGTATATTTGCTTTTATTTACAATAAATCGTTTTCAATTAGATTCTCTTTGCTTCTGTTTCTTCGAGACCCTTTTTCAAACTGTTTAAACCCAACATTCCTTAATTCACAAGAAATGTCGCATTTATGCAGAGCAACTAGTGTTATTCACATGTCTGTCATTTTCATTTCAAGATTTGTGAACCCATGACCTATACTCATCGCGTTAACAGATGAAGGACGTTGTAAGCGACCTTACACAACGTGAGGTACTAGTGCAGCAATATCCCCTCAGGGGCACAGCAAGTATTATGTACTAGAGAACAAAGAAGCGAAGACAGCTAGAACGAAATTAATGGCGTTCTCAGCCACCTGTTATGTGAAAACTGTGCAAACACAGAACAAATGATGAATTCAGAATAGAAATTATATCATTGCAAGGACATAAAATGTAGGGTATATTCAAAAACCGAATTGTCACCAACACCACACTTCTTATAGTTGTTGAAGGGTGATAAGTATTTTGCACACTAATAAGTAAACAATCGCTCTTGGAGATTTGCAACCCCTCCTTTTTTTAATGAGTCCCTACTATATGAATTTAACTTATGTACGTGTGAGTTTGGCTTCAGAAATATGTTTTTTATCTTAGAATGTCTGATTTTCGAAGATACTGGATGAAAAGGTTTTATCCTCAGATGCGGTGGTATCGATATGCTTATTTTTGGATGTGGTTTAATGGATACAACCCTATCATAAGCACTAGTACTTATAAGTAACTTTCACTTTGGTTATCATGCTAATAACCGTTCAAGCATGCAGCTGAATAACAAGTTACCCACAACTGAAAACAACAGTGGGATTTTATCCTATTTCTTACAGATAACAGCCCAAGCTTCATGTGTCGTAGCATTGACTTCATAAGTTGTAACAAGTAAACCATGTGAGGACAGGGACAGCACTATTTGCTCACCGAATACCGCTGTGGTTGCATCAAAATGTTGGGAAGTGTGGGTGTTTGATCAAGCTTGAATGGATACAAGCCCACATGACATAACTGCCTGGATATGGTAATCTGAATGAGGTAAAATCACTGCAGCTGTTGCCCAGGTTTCTTACTCTCTTGCAACCAGCTCAACATTTTAACTTCGCACTGTGGCATGACAGAAAATGCTTAAGTAAGGACTTAAAAATCTCTCATACCCAAGAGATGCTGAACCATATCTGAAACTTATCAATATGGATATTCTTATAATTTGCTGAGGCTATTGTTGGGTAAACCTTACATGCATATGGCAAAGATAATCTATATAAGCATTCAGGTTTTCTTTAGTATCCATCTCTTAGAATTTGGATTTGGCTTAATGAATTGTTCTGTTTTCCTTTGGGTTAAACCTTTGATGCAACTCAGTAATGGTTCTCTTGCAGTCTTACAACCTGCTGCAGAGTCCTTCCATTAAAAGCAGTTATTTGTCTAATATATTTCAGGAAATAACCCAAATCCTTTTTTACTCTATCTTTAAATGTAAGTAGAATGATCTGTTTTGCCTGACTCATAGTAATCTTTATCACAAGGAAATACACTTTCCTGACTTTCAACCTGATTGTGATGTCTTCAACAATGTGACCATAGCATCGTAGGGGCTCTTAAGGTTACTGAAACTCTAATGAGCAACAGGCCCCTGTTCTAGGATCTTAGAATGATGAGGCTGGGTCAGCAGCTTATCCATCTGTTCTGTTTAGCCTCTGTTATCCTTGGGTATTTCATCATTATGCCATCTGACTCAGGAAAGCTCATCATTTCCCCATTCAGTGTCTGCTGCTTAGCCTGCTGATGGGATAGCTGTGGTTGGCAAATGCTCTCCAACACCATATCCAGTCTCTTTCTAATTTCCTTGGGTGGCTTCAACCAAAGCTGTGGTTGTATAACTTTGGTTGGTATACATCTGGTAGTCTTATACAGGTTGCCCTACAAAGTCTGAGACTGATAAGAGGCCACACCACTACAAAAATCCTTAGTCATCCATGTTTTCCCTCACACTGAGGTTGATCCACAGGGTAGAACATGGTAAAGCATTCTGCATGTACCAGATATCAACAGCTCTTCTTTCTAAGTCAATAGTTGTAGCAAAACAGAAATAATGACTTTTACAGTATTTGCAAAAGTTCAATACTCTAAAGAGGACTCTTAAAGACTCAAACAACCCTCTCAGACAACCATTCCCATTAATAATTGATTCTTCCTCTTTGTTTTGGAAAATACTATTTCGTTTCAATTATGAAGCCTTTTCTAAAGTTAATCACACAAAATTTGGAGTAAAGAGTAGTGCACACTTTAACAGATGCATTAAGTTATATTATATGATATTCTACAGTCATGGCACCAAAGTTTCTTCCAAGAATCCACTCTGTGGAATTAATAAAATAAAACTGAGTTAGCCTTATAGCCGTGTAATAGGTCAGATTAATAGCTGGAGATGCATTCCAGATATTTAATAAGAAGTAATGCTAAATATTTTCCTAAGAGAGATCCATATGGTTAAATGGAAGATTAAGATCAGGCACAAAATAAAAGGCAAAATCATTATTATAACACTAAACACAAATATAGTGTGTATATTTGCTTTTATTTACAATAAATCGTTTTTCAATTAGATTCTCTTTGCTTCTGTTTCTTCGAGACCCTTTTTCAAACTGTTTAAACCCAACATTCCTTAATTCACAAGAAATGTCGCATTTATGCAGAGCAACTAGTGTTATTCACATGTCTGTCATTTTCATTTCAAGATTTGTGAACCCATGACCTATACTCATCGCGTTAACAGATGAAGGACGTTGTAAGCGACCTTACACAACGTGAGGTACTAGTGCAGCAATATCCCCTCAGGGGCACAGCAAGTATTATGTACTAGAGAACAAAGAAGCGAAGACAGCTAGAACGAAATTAATGGCGTTCTCAGCCACCTGTTATGTGAAAACTGTGCAAACACAGAACAAATGATGAATTCAGAATAGAAATTATATCATTGCAAGGACATAAAAATGTAGGGTATATTCAAAAACCGAATTGTCACCAACACCACACTTCTTATAGTTGTTGAAGGGTGATAAGTATTTTGCACACTAATAAGTAAACAATCGCTCTTGGAGATTTGCAACCCTCCTTTTTTAATGAGTCCCTACTATATGAATTTAACTTATGTACGTGTGAGTTTGGCTTCAGAAATATGTTTTTATCTTAGAATGTCTGATTTTCGAAGATACTGGATGAAAAGGTTTTATCCTCCTTAGAGGGCAAACGACTTTGGAAACACACATTTTTTTAATTTTTATCATAAAGAGCTCTTATTTGTATATCTAAAGTACGTGAATAATTGTATATATTTATGTTGGTTTTGCGTTTTAAAGTAACCTAGCATGACCTGATGCTGAGATTGCTCGGGTCGCAATGAACTGACCGCGAGTTCGAGAACCTTTACCAAACATGCTCGCCCTTTTAGCCGTTTGGGCGATATAAAGTGATGATTTTCAACCCCATTTGTTAGTATTGTTTGTAGTTATGCACAAAGGTACACGATTGACTATTTGTGATCTGCTTATCATTGTACTGAAACCTGGTTTCTATCGTTACAAGTCCGCAGATATTGTGTCACTAGGGGCAAGAGTTGGCAGTAGGTGATGTTGACTAATTGCTTTTTCTTTAGCCTACAACTCTAAATGAGGGATGGTTAGCGCAGACAAACCTCGGGTATTTTTGCACGGAATTCATTCAATAAATAAACACTTAAATATCATGAATATTGGGAGGAATAGATCCGCTATGAACTTAACCCTTCCAGGACGCACAAATCTCCCAAATACCAATCCAGAAAATTTATATGCAAAAACGGCTCGTTTGGGCTGAGAAAACACTTTTACATAGAAGTGTTTTCTCAGCCTAAACAGCCGTTTTTTATAAATTTTATAACAAAGTGGGTTTCTCGTCATCACTGATTACAATCCAGAAAACACGTTATGGATATTATTTAACAGGAATGACATCTTTCAATAGTGAATTTTGTAAATAAAGGTTTCACTAATCAATATTTTTTAACATTAATTCAACAGATAATAAAATATAAAAAATAATTTGGTATCTTATTTTGATTTTAATATATTCTATAAATGTTTTTTATTTTTATTTTTTGCCACATTTTGCTTTTCCTAGCGACTCATCGGAATAAGAAAGCAGAAGCTAACAATGCTCAAACTTAAGGAAGTAACAATTTGTGATGTTGAAAATGAGGGTTATTTTTAAAGTAAAAGAAAAAAAGTACATCTGTTGACAGTGTAGTTTCTCACACTTTTAATAAGTGCAGCTTTTTCTCTACAACTTCACTTTAAGATGTCTGTTACGGAAGATAAATTGAAGAGATATGAAAAAATTGAATTTCTGGGCGAGGGTCAGGTAAGTTAACTCTTTTTCAAGTTAGAAAGTTGAACAATTATTTGAATTAATGCTCTCTTACAACAACAGCAACAAATTATGACCGGTGTCAATCAACCTAGACATCTATTGAGAATAGAAAGGTGATTTGTGGGGCTGTTTAAAACCGAGAAGCTCAATATACGAAAAGGACAATACTTTAATTAAATGAACGTTTTATAGTTATGGCTTGCGTTCTTGAGGAGAACATCTTTGCAGTGACATGTAGCTTAAAATTTGGTCTTATAATTTTTAAACCTTTCTAATCGAATCAGTGCCCATATTTAACTAGTTAATTATTAGTGGAAGGTTTAATTTTTGTAATTTTTTCATGTACAACTCTTGTTTTTTCTAAAACATGCTTTGTACAATATCTAAGGCTGCTCACTATATTTATTACAAGTCCAAACGGCAGCTTAATTTCATAAGGAAATAAATTATATTTACGTATTCAGAATTGCTTTTTAAAATATTTATTAAAAAGTAATTGAAAATAATTTTACAGAGTGAAGTATTCAATCAAAAAGTTTGACAAATCATTCAAGTTTTTGTTTTATGTTACAATTTCAATGGGAACAAAAGATTTAATGAATACTATATTGTATACAAATAATAATTTAAATGCTAATTAATAATACTAGGATTCTTAAACTATACTAGTTTTTCATATTTATTTTGTTATTATTATGTCCTCTAGTTGAGCTGTCTCTTGAATTTATTCACAAAAAGAATTTATGAAAATGTTTTTCCCATTTTCAAATACGGGTGTGTAATGCTCATTTTAAATCTCATTGTTTTCATATTTTAGCCATCATATACAGTGCCAGTGTAAGTTACAGATGTAAAAGTCTCTAACCCTGATTTTTTGGTATTACGATATCTAATTATTTTCAAACAAATTGTGTCCTTTTTAGTTAGTTTAAAATCTGTTCGTACTGTGTTTCTTGTACATCTTTTTTGCCATTTTTAGTTACCATTCATACAGAACACAAATTATAGTAGATTACTTTTATAGTTATAAATTACTTATGAGTATTCACATATTTCAGAATATTAAACATAAAATAAGTAGTGAGATGACACTTGTATTAATATTACAGAATAGCATCTGAAGATCATTCTGTATACATTGATTTGAAGTAAGCATACACGTTTTCCATCTCCCTTCTTACTACATCATGATTTCAGTCTTAAAAATGGTGGATTAATGTTAGAATAAAAACCTTCCAGCTCACATAAGCTACTTTTTAACAGGTCACAAATGATGAATCAAATACAATATTGGATGTCATATTTCTTTTTAATATTTAAGTTATTTAGGATAGCATATTACTTGTGACCAAGATAAAAGTTCTTTATTTTTTTCTAGTTTGCTACAGTGTACAAAGCCAAAGACATTGAAACAGAATGTATAGTTGCAGTGAAAAAGGTAAATAAGAAAGCTGTATATAGTATATTTATAATATAAAATAATTAATATAACTACATCTAAGTTAAATCATATATTCCTTTCAATTCTCTTTTCAGATTTTTGTCAGGCTATACTGCATGTTTCACGATTAAGGTTTTTGAAGTTTTAAATTGATTTAACAAGAGAAAAATTAATTTTTCATTAGTTTACACCAAAATAAGATCATTAAGGAAAAGTATAATTTTCTGAGTGTAGGAAAAGAACTAAACATTATAGTTTGTATCTGATGTATGGTTTGAACACTCATAACTATTCTTGTTTTTTAAGTTTTATTTTTTAGTTTCAGTTTCCATTTATATGTTCAGTGTAAACCTATGGTTGAAATACATTAAATATTTATTGTCATATTTGTGTTTGCCAGCACCTTTGTTACTGGAACACACACAAACAAATGTATATATATAACTGTTAATTTTTTCTTATTGAGACATGTTCTTGTCACAAACCATACATTTTTATAATGCTCGTTTCACATTTCATACTTTATTGAAAATATGTTAAATTGTTTTGTTTGTATTTTTTCTTCTGCATTTGCCTTTTTGAGGTATGTCATTGTTAATGTTTGTTGAAGTGAGTACTGAAGTCATTCAGCATTCATTGTTTTAATACGAAATGATAAAAACTCATAACCTGGGAGTTTTTAAAAAGTGGACCTTTCTTCTTCTTCAGGAGCAGATTGGGAATGGTGACATAATCAAATGAATAATGTCATGATGGTCATCTGGGCTCTTAGGATATGTTTAGCATATTTTTCCATGTACTGTTGTGTGTCCAATTTCTGGTACAATGTGGCTGGTCAAGAGAGTGTTATATATATATAAAAAAAAAAGTGTTAAGGATACTTTGCTTTAGAAGTGTTTAAAAAAGTAAAACTTTATTTAAGTGGACTAAAATTTACAACCCCTTCATTTTAGGTGGGGGGTATGGTGCATACTATCATCCCCACAGTTTGGTCTGTAGAATTGTTTTATTGCATCACAGGCCTACAAATTGTGTGTTTGTTCTTGTAATTCTCATGTTCTTACCAATTGAATTACATAATTAGGCCTAGATGTAGGCTTTTTTGGTAGCCAAAATGTACATCTTTAATATAGTTGTGCTTTTAAGCTTTTCTATCTAAGCGATAGTTTGTAAGTATCAGTCAGTAGGCTTAAGTATACATGCAAGTATTGTGGCAACAAGATTACTTTGTGACTGCATGTTTCAAGTTCAGAGATTACCAATTTGCAAATTGAACAGTCCACATAAGTGGTTGCAAAAATCATCCCTCCCATCGGGTGTAAAAAATCTACGTCCCTGTATGGTACCACAGGTGTATACATATTTATTTATCCTCCTTTTATATATACACATATATCACAGGATGTCTAGGGTAATGAGATATCCTGCTGAAAATAATTTCCTTTCAAGAAATATCTACTCACCTTTTTACACCATCTTGAAGATTTCATTTGTTGCTTCCTGCCATGTAAATAAATTAAATAGATTGTACAGTATTGACCATTAATCTGAGCACAAGATTAACAAAAGCAGGTTTTTTTTTCAATATTTAGGCAACCATGCAAAATACTGTTTTAGGTTTGAACATTGCACCATATGGAGAACACTAGCTTATGTCTGTTACAAAACTCATTGTGGAGAACTGACCAGAAATTTTGGTAAAGAACTCATTTTCATTGTGAAGTACAAAGAGGACCCTGGCAGTAATTAGTAATATTAATTGAAATAGTTTCTGGTATTTTTAAGTTTTTTTGTATTAAATACTCTTGTATTGTTAAGATCCTGTAATCAGAAGTATGTTGTGGTAGAGGTACCCATCTAATGAATTTCACTGTAAGATAAAAATATTAATTTAAAACATATTTGTGAAATGAAATATATTTACTTATGAAATGTAACCTTTACGTCAACAGAAGAAAATCTTACAGATCAACATTTCCACAAACCCAGGTATATATACGTATGTGTTTAGCTTTTCTTTATTATTGTTGTTTCCTGAATTTTATTCAACATTAATATACTGACAACATTTTTCTCCTTGTGACTGTCTATTAATTTTTGAATTAAAAGTTACTTTTTTGTCATTGTTCTAGGAAGTTAGATCACTTTTATAAAAAAAATCATTTCCTTGCAGGAAAAAAAAGGTTACTGATTACCAATAAATTTTGTTTTATGTTTATATCTAGATTAAACTTGGTTCTCGAGCTGAAGCTAAAGATGGAATCAACAGAACAGCACTTAGAGAAATTAAACTCTTGCAAGAATTGTCACATAAAAATATCATAGGGGTTGGTATTTCAAAATGTAGTTGAAACTTGAGTATGATTTTGTAATAGGCACCTTATCCTGAGTAAATAAATAAGCATTGTTGTTTTATTAAGCTATTTATCATTCTTTAAATAAAAGTAATATATTTATTGATATATATATATGTATGCAAGATTATCTTGCCATTTGGTTACATCTTGTAAAAGTTTTTTTTATTAGGTAAATCAGTTAACTGTCTTGAAAAGCTTTCAGTTGTGTCATTATTCTTGATTTGGATAATTGAAAAACAAAACAGTTACATAATATGTATTTTATGTTACTGAAAGAATTGCATGTGAGTTCATAACTTAAACATTATTTAATGTAGTACTGAATGAAGAATTAGGTCAGAATACATTTACATGATTTTTATTGTTGTTTTTTTTTAGTTGCTGGATGTATTTGGTCACAGATCTAATGTTTCCTTAGTATTTGACTTTATGGATACTGACCTAGAGGTGAGATAATGATAACTTGTTAATAGTTTTGTTTTACAAAGGTTCTTCTAGTGAGCATGCATATGGGTACATGAATCTTGGCTGTATACTATACTTCGTGTTTAACAGATTTGTGAATGTTAGTATGAGCAGCATTTATTTAATGCAGAATAATAATTAGTAATGCTAATCAGTGTATAGACACTTTGAGGTGACATTTTTATAAATATCAGTTAGGAACATTATTATTCAAATGACCTGTGTTATGGAATGAAATATACATTTGGCAGAATCTTCTTTGCTATACAGGTTATTAATTAAGCACTGTAATGTCAGACATATCTGGACCTTTTAAAATTTGCATATCTTCCAGTTTGACTCTCATTTACATTATCTGTTTTCAGTAACTATGTAGTTTTGTAGTAGCTATTTTAACAACATATTTGCTATTTTATAGGCAGTGTACTTGTGGATTATAAAATGTCATTTGGAGAGGGAGGTTATCACAATTAGGGATGGTCATTTATATAGAAGACCACTGCCAACAGCTGTTTGCCGTCACAGCTCAAGGCTTCCTCTTGAAACATGATTGATTTCACATTTAAACCAATATGTTTCTGTTCAGTTTTTTTGTTCCCAGTGCTCAGTCTTGTTGTTTTAACTAAGTGCAAAGGTTTTGTCTTTTTTCATCTTTCCATTATATGAATGCCCTAGATCTGCGTGTTGTTATATAAAGCATCAAACTTTACTTTCCATTCTCCAATAAAACTCAAAATGTAAGGCAGTTTTCATGTACCATCTCAATTATAAGTTTGTTTCCACATATCTGACATTTCCCAAGGTTCTTACACTTCTCAGTAGGATTCATTCATTACTGTAAGCACTCTTAACAGTCAGTAATGTTTCCCCCATTGTGCACCAGGTAACTGGTTTCATTGTGATTTCAGATCTAAAATTCATGGCTTCTTGCTTCTGTTCTTTCAGTTACTTCTGCTTCATCTTTGGCCAATAATTTAAAGCTTAGTTTTGCTTCTGGATATCTTTTCTCAACAAAGATCAAGTACTTCCACTTTGCCCTTTGTTGTTTGGATTACATGGACATATGTTTTTTATCTTCAGTTATATTCTTATGAATTTCAGACTATCTGATAGTGTGAGCAATACTCACTTGAATTTTTTTTTTAACAGCTTTGGGATCTTTTCTTTTTTCCTTTTCTCTCATTGTACTAATCTTAGTCTTTTACTTACTCAACTTCTTTGCTGTCTGTTTCATTTGAATTTATTTTTTCAGTTTTGGGATTTTCTCTTTTTCCTTCTCTCTCTCTCTCTTTAACTCAATATCTTTGCCTGTGCTTCACCTTTTTTTAGATGTTTTGCATGAGTTTTGGTGTCTTCCTTTCTCTCTGTTTTCTTCTGTCATGTTACAGTTAACTTAGTTTTTGATGTTGTCATCGTTCTGGGATGTCTTACTTTTTTTTTTTTTGTCAAAGGCTACAGAGGCTGGTTCAATTACTTCAGAACACAATTGACAAGATTAATTCTTCTTTACTCTGTTACTACCGTGCCATCAGTGATAATTTCACTTTAAAAATTGTCACTGTATGAACTTTATGACTAAACTCACAATCACACAGTTTAGACTTTTTTATTTAACAAACTCAAGCTATATTCTACATTTTGAATGCATATCTGTAGTTCAACAGAGGCCTAGAACATTCCACACACACTACAAGATACTTTGATGCAATAACACTGAAATAAAACAATGAGAAACACTTGAAAGCTTCCACTGACATGACATAAAATCACAAAAATTAAACTACATGACATGGTTCATAACCAAACTTGCTGTAAATTATTGCTTCTAAAAATACAAACTTGAGCACTTGCACTACATAAACCAATTAAATCATAACTCTCACATTAAAATTAAAACAGTCGTGTATAACTAACATCCTAGAACATTCTGAATAAGTAATGTTTTTTCAGTGAAACTTTAAATTTTAAGTATTTTTACTGTAGCACTAACTATAGTTAAATTTATAAACATGCATGGAAATTAAAAGTTGAGAATTATGAAATAAAATCAACATTACATATTTACTTCCTTTTTTTGCATATTTCATATTTGTGCAAATTTTCAATTAATATTCCCAGTTTCACCTGCTAACCTTATCACATCTATTTTCTTTTAATGTTACCATGTTACTGCTTGTTTCATATTACGTAAGTAGTTGATAAGTTTAGAAGAATAGTAGCAGATTTTTGTACACTAGTGTATTTCATGGCATAGAATATATGCTCTTGAATGCATAGCCAAAATTAAAAGGGAGAGCTCACAGGGCTGGAGATGGTTTAATTGTCTTTTGAAATAAAGAAATTAAAACATAGATAATTTAAGAACTGTATTGTGAACTATGTTCTGATGCCAAGTTTATTGACATGCATTTGTAATAAAGATGAGATGTTTAATTCAAATTTGAATGTGTAATGTTTGTTTGTTTTTGAATTTTGCACAAAGCTACATGAAGGCTATTTGTGCTAGCCATCCCTAATTTAACAGTGTAAGACTAGAGGGAAGGCAACTAGTTGTCACCATCCACCCCTTACTCTTGGGCTACTCTTTTACCAGCAAATAGTGGGATTGACTGTCACATTATAATGCCCCCACAGTTGAAAGGGCAAGCATGTTTGGTGTGATGGTGATTTGAACTTACAACCCTCGGATTATAAGTCAAGTGCCTTAACCACCTGGCCATGCCAGGCTAAATGCAATGTCTTAAAAAGTTATGCTATGGACATACACATACACACAATAGGTTGACACCATGCACAAAAATATAAGAGGTCAGTTCAACAGTTAGCCTGTTGTATTCCCTTTTCAATGCTTCTTATCTAATCATAGGTATTCATAATTAAACAGATTTACTTGTGTGTATTGGTTAATGTTTTAACTCTGTTATATATTTATTAGTCCAAACCTAGTATTTTCTAACACAGTTATGAACAAGTTATTCTGCAACCAATGAAGAAAGGTCATCATTATTAACATACTGTTGTTTTTTTATTAAAGTAATTTTGCTTTATGTGTCATTAGTTACATTTGTAGCTTGTAATAAGTAAGTAACGTATGAAGTTAGTACTTTTTTTTTTTAAATCCAAACAAGGTAAAACCTGAACAGCAGGAACTAATGTAGCCAATTATGTAACCAATGGCCAGTACACCACAGTATCACATGTGTGAGTGTTGTACGTACTGTTGCATGCAGTCCTGTTAGACGAAATAGTAATAGCTGTCTTGTCCTATGTTAGTTTAGTTGATATGTTTCTAAAACCAAACAAGTTTGTTTGAGTTATGGTAAAGTATTAACTCATTACAGTTGGTCAGTTTTATTTGGTGGTATAAAGTAGTCCAAGAGATGGCACTATGTGCTGTCCTCCTGTTGCCTTCCTTCTGATTAGTATATCAAAATTAAGGATGGTGGTAAGTTGCCGTAGTAGCATTGTCATAAGTCAAGCACAGAGAAACAAACATGATGCTTCTATGTATGAAAGTACAAGAATGGGAATCAAACATGCTACTCTGGAAGTATGAGGCAACCTTCATCCATGTGTCATTCTGGTCCAAACCTTAATAGGCTTGGAATATTTGAAAAAAAATTATGAGGAATCAAAAGGAAACTAGTTTTAATTGGAATTATAACTAATATCAGTTGTATGATTATTTTCTTGGCATTAATTAATTTCATGGTAGTTTTGGTGAATCATTAACATAAATATAACACTAACCAGTGCTAGTAGGTAATTGCATATGTCAGTTGACTCCCTGAATGTGGGTAGGTCAGAGTAGGCATCTGAGGATTTTTTTACAGACTTGCTTTAAAAATGTAATTATTGAACTACTTCATTACTGAGAGAAAAAAACATAGGTCCCATTTAAGTGCTAAATTTCATAGTTTTTTGTGTATATTTTTTATTGTTGTTTGTAAAAGTAACAAAATTATAATGTTTGTAAAAGTAACAAAATTATAATGTTTGTAAAAGTAACAAAATTATAAGCATTATGAAGTTGTTATGTTAGATATGGAAGCATATAAATATTAAATAAAACTTTTCTTGGCAAAGTCCTAATGTGAGCTGCATGAGCATTATGTAATTCAGTATCATAATTTGGTTTATGCATTCACTTTACAGGTTATTATGTGAGCTCAGCAGTTAGATATGGTTCAAAGAAGCACAAAACAATGTTATTAAATACTGTTCTATGTTTTAAGAAAAATGCGTTTAAGAACTTGTATGTAAATATTAATAATCTATATACAGGTATAGTATATAATTGAAATGTGTCCACTAAAACACAGCCAAGATAGTTCACTTTGTAAAAACTTAAGGTAAGTTTTATGTTATTGGATATGGTAACATGAATGCACATGTGCCACATAATTGTAACTTCTGTACTGTTACCCAGGCATGGTTGGAAAATCAATATAATAAAAATAATAAATATATATGAATATATAATGATATTTAAGGTATTTAGTCTAAACATTTATGTTTTTATGTTATAATCTTTAGTCATTCTAGAAGGAAAAAGGGATAATTTATATTTATTTCCTAATTTTATATGGTGGTTATGAGATTAGTCAAATTGACTGAACCATACAGAGATTTGTTGGCTAAACTAACAAAATATAGTGTTTTTTTTTAAAGAAACATTTGATAAAATTGTTTGAACATTATGAAGATTTGAAAATTTTCTGATTTTTTTAAAGCATTTTTAATCTGAGAATCAAAATTACTTTAATATTAGATAGGTAACATGCAAAAATAAAAAGGCACAAGAAAAATATTGCTGAACAAATCTTAAGACTTGATTTTAAAAATCTCCTATTTTGTGTATGAATGTCTTGTAATGTTACTGATAATATGCCAGATTTCCTGAATGTATGCTTACTAATTTAAAAGTAAAAGCATGAAACTATAACAAGCACAAAATAGGAAAGAGACAGTGCTTAAAGGGTTTAACTCATTATCCCTACACTTAAAAGTGGGTCAAAATGGCATATATTAATTTTTTTTACTGAGTTTCAACTTCTAATTTTAAAAGGAAATATTTAAATTCTTAATGTTTACTTTTTGTCAGGTGACACATCAAGCACATTGAACTCTTATGCATACATATATGTATAGTATATACGTATATACATATATTAATTTAAATAATTTCTTGGACTTTTGAAAGGTTAATTGTGTTGCACTCTTGGTTTCACTTGGATCCAAAGTTTTAAACTACTTGAATGTCCCACTACAAAAAAATTAATTGTTGAGTATTTCAGTCATGTTAAGACCTACTCAGCAATAACGTGCAGTAAATCTACATTTGTATTCTTTAAGTTACGTCACATTTCGAAATGTGAATGATAGTTGATTACTTCCTAACAATAGAATATCCTGCTTGTGAAATGCAATGTGGAATCAATGTTATTCATGTCTGTTCTCTTGCCATTTCAAATGTGGATATTGAGCACTGCTTGCATCTGCAGCTTTTTAGACAGGAAACAGATAAATGCTAGGACAGACCCCAGGGTTTGTAATATATGTACCAAATATTTATCTTTTATACTTTCCAGAGGGTCCAACTAATTAGAAAACTAACTAAAGCTAGTACCAGACCAGCATATAAAACTTCTATGTTTTCAATATATTGATGGCTAATATCAATTTTTCTAAAACAATGCAAACAACGTAGTAGGGATGGCATTTACATCATTCCTACATAATTGCATAGACACGTAATGTAGTAGAATAATAACAGATAAAAGTAGGATAAACTATACTCAGTTGTGAAGGGATTTTTATGCATATTGCTATATGTTAATTCTTACTTGTGCTATTACTATCTTCTATGCATTGTGTTTGATGTTAGCCATCCCTCCATTTTATTTTTTTGAAAAGTTTTCTGTATCTGTCTGCTTGTTGTTTTTTTAATTCAGTACTTCAATATGCATTGAAGGTTGTATTTATAACCAAGTTCTAAATACAGTGAGGTTCTAACTGTAGTATATATTGTTTAGCTGTTAGTGGATACTAATTCCTGTTTCACCTGCACTAACGTTTGTTTAAAGGAACACCAAATTTGTGTTAAAAAGCTAACTTGAAGGAGGTAATGATAAAATTGTTTACACTAGAATTATAATTTCTTTTCAGTTGCTACTAGTTATTAACTTATAAAAGTGGATACTCAGTTTAAATATGTCACCTGAGTGAAATTCATTGACATCTTTGTTTTGATTTTTATCACATAATAAAAAAGAAACAGAAGAAAGAACAAGAAATAGACTTTTTCCTGTGATATTCCCTGAACTTGTGACTCAGTCATTACAGAGATACTGTAACACATTGGATGACCTGTTGAGGAGATTTTTAAAACATTCTTTCAATGAGTAATCTGAGTCATCCCAACATTGGCAGCCCATCATGGCCAGGTGTTTAGGGCAACTGACTCGCAGTCTTAGGGTTGCAGGTTTGAATCCCTGTCACACGAAACATGCTTGTCATTTCCACTGCAGAGGCATTACAAAGTGATGATCAATCCCACTGTTCATTGGTAAAAGAGTAGCCCAAGAGTTGGTGGTGGGTGATGATAACTAGCTGGTTTCCTTCTAGTCTTTCACTGCTATATTAAAGATGTCTAACATGGAAAGCCCTCGTGTAGTTTTATGCAAAATTCAAAAAGCAAACAAACCCAATATGTGTAGTGCTGCTGCCTACCTGATAAGGTGTGAAGTTTCATGGTTACAAATGGTTGCAATTTATCCAATTATTTGAAGCAAATCTTCAGACTGTGTGTTGTATTAGACAGAAATTTAGCATTACTTAATATATGGACCTTACCAGCAGTGAATGTTATAAAAACATGCCAGTAATAATAGGTTTAAAATTGTACAAGTATGTGTTTATATTTAATTCTATGAAATTAATATTTTGCAGCATATAAAACCAGTTTATACACAAGTATATATGTGTATATCTGTGGGATGTGTATTTATAATCATTTTCTTAAGGATATGCAAGTTCTTATGATGAGTAAAGCTAAATCTTCATTGTTTATGAAGCAAGTTATGGGTAAATAGTGTTTTGTATTGTATCATTTTATGATGTCATCAGTACATATATGTATATCTCATTCTAGGTTATCATCAAAGATCCATCAATTATCTTGACCACTTCTCACATAAAATCTTACATGGTGATGACTCTTCAAGGACTTGAATATCTTCACCTCAATTGGATTCTTCACAGAGCAAGTATATTCTTTTATTTTATTACTGTTGACCAAGTATTTTGAAAGTTGAAATATACAATTTTATATTTTTTGTGCATTTATACTGTCCTGTTATTCCTAGATGTATGTAATGCATTAATCATTTTTTATTTTGTGGTTCTTTAGATAAGACAGTTTTCATATGGTTTTTGGCTAAACTTGACACGTAAGAAAAACTTGCATAATATTTTAACGATAAAACTTTATTATTGTAAACAAATTATGATAATTACAGCTATGACATAATTTACATTGACAGAATATATGGGTAGCTAAGGCATGAAGAAATACCTGACATATAAAAAAACATTCTTTAGAAACATCTCGGATATTTTTCTATTTATGCATAAGATTTTAAAAATTTAAAACTACTTAAATTTTGGTGTCTTGATAAATAACAAAAATGATATTTTGGCCAATATACCTATTTTGAAATACAAATCTGATTCTCAGATATAAATTTACTATTTTTTGACATGCAAATATGATAGCCACAGATATTTTTTGACAACATAGATACCTTAACTTCTTAGTGACTAAATTTCTGTATAATGGTGTAGTGTTGAAGACATTATTCCACTTTTTTTATTCTGATCTTTTCTATATTGACTTCAAGCTAACATTTATTTATTTGTAAATTTCTTTTTGCCTAATGTAAATTCCAGTGAAGAAAAGATACTGTTGAAGTTCAATCTATTTTTTGATTTGCTGCTTCCACTGCAGTAAACTAGTTCTCTCCATTCAAAGCTGTTCAAAACAAAGCAAATAAAGAAAGTATGCTTTGTGGAATATCAGCAGTTTGTTTTTGATGTCGCGTGTATTATACTAACGCTTAAAAGTACCTTAAGTTGTTAATGGTGAGCAAAGGACTGTATATTAAGAAATTACATATCCTCCCATCTTATGTTGTTGAAATTTTATGCCTTTTCTATGTGGAAAACTTAAACAAGGTTGTATATAAGTTCTGGGGGAATCTGGGTTGAATTTTTGCTTGTTAAGTGTGTTAAATGCAACTGAAATGTTACAAAGTTATAAATCATGTTATCAAGATATTTTCATATGCAGGTGTATACTTAAATAGCTTGGAGAAATCTTGTATATAGAGGCTTACCTTTTACTTCACTAAATCTTTTTAAAACATTAGCTTGTATAAATAACATTTTAGTATGGTCCATTATGTTAAAATTGACCAGCATCTAGTATTTTATTAAAATATTGTTTCTATATAATTATATAATTAAAATTAAAAATGGATTGCCAATACAATATTTAACTTATTCTCACAAGTAACTTAACATGACTTAAATTACCTTCTATATGTTCAAATTTTCACTTGCCACTAGCCCTGATACTCCTACCTACCCTAGTTGTTGGGGTGGTGGATCATGGGAGGCTTCCTCCTGAGTGTACTCAGTCTCACTTAGTTGAGAGTGTGGCAGTGGTGTTCTACTGATATATATGGTTTTGACGCTTAACTACAATGGATGTGATGTACTTTTCCAACTGCTGTCAGGTGTTAAACGATGCACCACATCAGCATTCAGTTTGCTCCTCTGGCTGAGGCATCCTTCTTCATACCTTCTCCTGGATATCATTTCCCAGTAGATAAGATGACAGTTGGTGCCAGATCAGCTACATAAATTCTCACATTTGTGATCATGTGCCCTTCTCCAACCATGGACTGGATGATACATTTCCATGGTTGCTTGGTGACAGACTGGAGATGCATCCCTTTTGCTATCAACCTTCCTGCCATCCTCTGGATGCTTGTTCCTGGCAGATATGGTGATGGTTGTGTTTGATGTATAGATCTAATAATGTTAGGGTCCCTCCTGTGATTCTGTCATTATTGCAACACATTATCACATAGGCAGAATGTGTACCTTGCTCAAAAATGGTGTTGTCTCCCATGATAGGGTTGCCTTCCACTTACTTGCACACCCCATGGTCTTCTTCAGGGTGCTTTCTAAGGGGGATCATCTTCTCACTAGAACTTCATTTAACACTGTGTGGGATTCTAACTATTTGTGAGAAGAGATAAGATATTGTATCAGAAGTTAATATTTTCCTACACTGGAAATGTGTTTCTGATAGATGCTCATCTCCTCTTACATATCCCCCCTTCCCCTCTTTCTGGTGTAAGTTTTGTATGTACTGCTCAATCTTAAAGTGATACAAGCTGTTCAGAAAGTATGTGTTAATGACAATAGGACTTTTGTTCCACCCCTATTGGTGGAGCATTGCTGCACAATTCACTGAAAGAAAAAAACAATGAAAATCAAAAGTAAAATCATGTAATAGATATAAGAACCAATACAGACAGTGAAAGTTAATCTTGGATAAAAATAATACACACAATGAAAGTAAAGGGTAAAAGCTTATAACTAACTGTGTACCTTTTTTATTAAACATTTAAAGATACAGTATTCTACGTATAATATGAATGAACATTTTTAATTACTATATTTGTAAGATGTATCAAGTACATGTGCACCAGTTTATTGACATTATCAGAACTAAAACTAATAACTGTTACAGTATTTTGTTGCATTTATATGCTCATAAAAATATTGAATGTGACTAGTCCTCTTATAAGAGTAGACTCTATAATTTATGTATGGTGCTTTTAGTTGTAATTTTACTCATCATAATGAATCTATATTCTTATAGGATTTGAAGATTATGTAGTAGTAATATTACTAAACTGTTATATTCTTAAGTTATACAGTAAACGAGATGTTTAAGATAATGATGTTCAAACTGTTTGATCCTCCATGTGGCAGTAAGTTATATTTGTTAAGAGGAATTACACTGCTAATTGAATCTTATGCATAAATATAGGCTTGCTATGGTAATTAAAAGACAGTTAAACACATACATTTGATGTATACTTCATCGTTACAAGAAGCCTAATCTAGTGTTTTTTGGTTACTAATAGAGATACTAATGAGTGAAGAAATTTCTTGAAACTGGTATAAGTTAGCAACAGTTTGTGAACTGAATGATAAATTGGGCTGTATATTTATTTGTATTATTTTAATCTACTTGTCTGTTGAAAAGTTTAGAATAATATGTTAGTTGCAACAGAGCAATAACATGATGTTTTGGACAACATGGGACCTGTTGGTCCATTTTGGCTGTTCCATCCTCTAAACTGAACTAAAAGCTATTAGTAAATAAGTTTAAAAAAAAATTCTAACTTAGACTTTATCATTCATATATTTATCAAACTTTCTCTTAAACTTGCATAAATTGTCTGCCTCAACAACATTTCAAAGGCATTTCTGTTACAAAACTAAAACTGATAGCTGAAGATTAGTCCTGTCGTACCAAAATGTATATTTGTGTCCTCTAGTCCTTACTTTTAATTATGAAAGAAACATTTTCATTCTTAAACACATCAATCACATCTCCTGTAGCTAAACTTTGTTTCAAAATAAAACAATTTGATATATTTCAGTCTTTCCTCGTATGGCAACCCCTTCATCCCAGACACCATTCAAGTAACCCTCCTTTGAACCTTTTCCAGCAGTTCAAATAAAAAAAAAAAGTTTAAACATTTTCCACATCCAATCAGTACCTCCAAATAACCCTATCAACATGGGTCAAAGGTCATGTCATCATGTTTATTGGCTTGCATTCAGACTTTTATTGAGTGACTATGTTATGAATTTATGTCTATAAATTTGGTATTAAATTTTAAATTACGATTCAACATTTTATATCATGCATTAATTAATTTCTTAATTTAAAAATGAATATTGGATTTTGTGTATCACATGATATGTTGAACACAGCACTGGTTCAAATTATGTTTGTAATGTTCAAATACAAAGTCTATAGTTTTGTATGAAGTAAGAACTCAAACTATTGATATTGACAAGCTAGAATTTAAACTAAGGAAATATTGTCATTTTTCACTTGCTGGGATATTGCTTTGTTTACTGAATCAAACACAAATGGTCCCACTCACCTCTTTCCATTTTTAGAAGCACTTTTTCACGTACACTTACTTCTGTGTATAATATGTGAATGTCTTCTTAGTGGCTTTCTCAGCCATTTTGAAGTATTAGGGTGTCAATTTTGTTTTTTTGAAACACAATTTTGAAAAGGTAAGTTGAGTCTTTAGTCTGCTTGAAATTTCTTATTTTTTAGACCCAAATACAGCTTAGTTATTGAACTTGGTAAATTACAGTCAAATTATGTGGCATTCATATAGTAATTTATGATTTTTTTGGTTATTTCAAATGTATGTAAGAAACCTAAAAAAGTTTTCTTTCACATCATTCAGATTCAAAATTTTAAAAGACTTAACAACCTATGGCAAGCAGCAAACATGTACAAAAATCATTGTAACTAGAAGATATGATTGTTTGCTATACTACATTATTTACAGTTCTACATTTTAAGAAAAATAAGTTTAAGAACTTATTTGTAAATAATAATGATTTATATACATACATATTGTATTATAACTGAAATGTGACTGTATTATTACAAAATACTGGTCAACTAAAACACAGCCAAGACAGGTTACTTTGTAATGGCCAATTTTATATTCTTGGATGCAGTAATGTGTGCCACATCATTGTAAATTCTGTACTGTTAGATCGGCATAGTTGGAAGGTCAATATATTAAAATTATAAATATACATAAATGTGTAACGTTATAAAATTAAAGCTATTTAGTCTAAACATTTGTACATTTGTGTTATAATCTGTAGTCATTCCAGGAGAAAGAAAAGCATAATTTGTATTTATTTCCTAATCTTTTAATGGTAGTTAGGTCTGTCAAATCAACTAATCCCATACAGAGATTTGTTGATGAAAGGAATGGAAAAAATTAAGTTTTTTTTATTAAGAAACATTTGAACATTATAAAGATTTTTACTTGTGAAATTTGAAAATTTTCTGATGTATAAAAGTATTTTTAATCTAAAAGTCAAAATTACTTTGACATTGGATAGGCAGTATGTGAACATAATAAAGGCACAATAACAACATTACATAAAATATCTAATGTTTTACATACAAAACCCTGTTATGTTTATTGATAATCTGCAAAATTTTGTGAAGATGTGCTTACTAATTTAAGTAATAGCATGAAAATTTAAACAAGCATAATATGGTCAAATGGACCAAGCCTATGCTGAAATTTAACTACCCAAATCCTACATGAATACAGGCTTAATGTGGTGAGTAAACCAATACTGAAACATCATGGATGTAAACGTTTTTCTTATTTTCACAATGAATTAACATAAAAAGTTACCAGTAAGGATTTTTTAAAGTACATTAAGGGTAAACAAAATGATGAGGATAGAAACCTTGAGGGGTGATAAAGGAAGGTTTGTATTTGATGATTATGAAATAGTTTATTAAATTTACTTATTTTTATTTTTTACTAATGAAGACTTAAGCAGTATTCTTCATTTTGAACAACTGATATATGAAAACAAATTGATCAAGGCAACTGCATAAATTCTGAGCTTGTAAAAATAAAGTTGGGAAGTTTAAAGAACAATAAAGCTTCTGCACCACATAATATTTCCCCAACAGTTTCAAAGGAGGACAAGGATTGGCTATGTGAGCCACGTACCACAATTTTTTGTAAGTCCTCAAATAGTAGACAACTACCAACAGATTAGAAATTAGCTAATGTTACTCTTATCTCCAAGAGAAGTAACAGAAGTTACCCCAGTAATTATAGGCTTGTTAGTCTTACATCAGTTGTGGGAATAGGTTTGAAAAGTCTGATAAAAGAGAGTTTGCAAAGTCATTTAACAAAGTTTAGAACTTTATTTGATAGTCAACATGGTTTTCACTGATGGAAAATGTTGCCTTACAAAACCTTTGGCATGCTTTAAACATGCTACTGCATTTATAATTGAGGGTAAGTGTGAAGGTTTGGTGCATTTGGATTTTCAAAAAGCAATTGACATAAAAGGCCTGAAAAGAAACTTATCTCTACAGGTGTGGGGGTTATATTAACTATTTGGATAGAAGAATGACTTGATGGAAGAAAGCAGAGGGTTGTTATAAATAGAGCTCAGTGAAACTGGATTACCATGTAAAGTGGTGTACCTCAGGGCTCAGTCTTAGAACTATTGCTTTTTTTCAGTTTACTTTAATAACATTAATGAAGGAATGATCAATAAATTACTTAAATGTGCTGATGATATCAAGGTCTTCGATGTTGCTGGCTGTGAAGAAGATGCTGTTACTTTGCAAACAGATTTATATCATTTAGCGAGTTGGGCATATAAATGGCAGATTATGATAAATGCAAAATATTGCATGTGGGTTATTATAATTTGAATTATAAGTATAATTTGGATGGGAATAACTCTAAGAGTGTTATGAAAGAAAATCTTGGTGTAATGGTTGATCAGTCTCAAGCCATTCAAGCAGTGTGCTATTGTTAGTGGTAGGACAAATAGGATTTTAGATTGTATCTACATAAATACTGAATGCAAGTCTAAACGGGTTATAAGTGTATTGTATAGATCACTGGTTAGACAAAATTTGGAGTATTGTGTTCAGTCTTTGGCTCCTTACCTTTGGAAATGGTTCAGAGAAGGGTAAGAAAAATGGTACGTGAGATGAAGGGGTTATCATGTGAGGTGAGATTAATATATTTACAATTGTTTTCCAATTGGCAATGACTCAAGATCTAGCTCTATTGAAGGAAAACATTGTCTTTATTCATTTCGACAATTCCCCAGTGATATCTTACATTTCCTGTCAAGGGGATACGTGTTCTTCTGACCTTTGTTTTTGAAGTTTGGATATTCTCTACTGGGCTCACTCTCATCGTATTAGCCTCCTAGCTTGCCATGATGTGGGGATGATGAATATAATACCAGATCATCTGTTTCAGCAACCATTTCAGTTCCTAGTACTTCATTCTCAGGCTTTGGCAATAGGTGCATTCAATTACAACTGGATGGGATTGAATCTCTGTCTTCCTCCCCATTTCATCTGTTACCCAGAGTTTTGGCTATGGTTTAATACACTCCTTGTGAAGTACTGTAGGCAGCCACAGATTGGCTGGCCCAACTATGGTTTTCTCTTTAGTATTTTCTCTTTGCTCCTTCCTTTTTAACCATCTCTGTTGAGGCAACTGCAATCCTACATTCTACACACAGATATTCCAAAGCTCAAACATCTTGCATAGAAGTTAAGTTGTCCTTTGCATGACGTAGGAGTTTATCTTCTAAAATTGACCTGAATTTGTGTCAATTAGGGCAATTTCTCCATGGACCCACAATGGCCATTTGTCAACAGAAATGGCACTCTTATTTCACTGATGGTGTCTTACAAGGAAACTGAACCCTCTTCAACTAAATGTACCCACTATATCTCATTATTTGACCTGACTTTCTGATGACAGGTTAGCTCTCTCTACTGTTGTCTTACAATAGGCAACTTTATTGACAACTTTTTAGTATTTTACACATCAGAAATTATTTATGTTCCCAGTGCTGTCCTGCCTTCTCAGGTTGTTTCTCATCCTTCATCCTAAAAAGGTCTTTTCAATTACTTAATTGGAATATTTAGGTGATATTACATTCTTTGTTTCAGTAATAAATGTATGTAATTCTAGACAAGATGAGTTCTATTACTTTCTTTGAGTAAGGCATACATTATGCCATCATTTTGAGTCTAAGTTGCTGCCTTTTGGGCTTTAGTAGGTGAAGGAAAAGGTTTATCCACTTTAATCTTGGTTGCTTTCTTCTTGTGATTCCAGTGGTTAGGAACATATTGGGTACCAATCTTTTCTTGGCACACCTATGATCTATGCAGATGCTCACTAGCCTTTTCGATATATGATTATAGTTATGAGTGTCAACAGAGATAAGTATGTTTTGGAATTTAACATTTTCAATAATACTGACATTGTCCTGCCCTTCTTCCTCATTGATTGGTGTATTTAACATTTTCAATAATACTGACATTGTCCTGCCCTTCTTCCTCATTGATTGGTGTATTTAACATTTTCAATAATACTGACATTGTCCTGCCCTTCTTCCTCATTGATTGGTGTATTTAACATTTTCAATAATACTGACATTGTCCTGCCCTTCTTCCTCATTGATTGGTGTATTTAACATTTTCAATAATACTGACATTGTCCTGCCCTTCTTCCTCATTGATTGGTGGTGTTAGAGATTGGGATGGAGCCTGTTTTTAAAAAAAATGATTGCATTATCTGAATGACATGCTTATATAAAGTAGGATGATAGAGAGTGCAGTGATGTAGGTGGAGAGCATGATGAGACGAACATAACTAAGGGCAATTTAATGGAGCAAGTGAGAAAAAAATCAGAGCTTAGGTTGGCAAACAAGTAAACCTTTGAGGTTGAGTAATAGCTATGTAATGAGTGGTGGTAATTATTATTTAAAATACATTTTCAGTTAAGGAAAATGTAACCTTCATTTCTTCAGTACTGAACCAAGTCATATATAGTGCTCCTTGTTTAATAATATAAGTCATGAATAGCTTTAAATTGCTATATAAGAGAGTTGCCAGATCAACATTAATGGAGTGTATACTCCTTACATTTCTTTAGAATAACCTCTATCTCTAGTGTTTATAGAAGTAGGTAACTTAGTTTCTGAGTACATATCATAGTATTTGAAAATAAGATTAAGTCGTCAGATATTTAAATCAAGGATAGTGATTCATTTGGTGAGCTGTTTCAAAAACTTGTAATGTTTTCATCTTTCATCTAGAAGAAGTCATTGTCTTGGAATGGGACTGTAATCATTCTCCATAGTGAGCATGGCTTTTTCAAAGATTGGAGGGTAAAATCTTTTTTTTGACCAATGTTGCGTGACAAAGCAGTACAATGTTTTGATTCTTTCTAGCTTTGAGTGAATGTTATATTCAGAAATTGAAAGCCTTGGGCATGACCACATCATTTTGGCAATATAACATTTTAAGATATGAGCAACAACACAAAAATACAATGCTGTGTGATGGTGAGATTGTTTCTTTTGAAACTACGTACAGTTTTTTTATACTGGTTGAACTGTTTGCTGTACAGTATCAGTGGACCATGTAACATTATTGTTTTCCATGACTTCACATATTTTATCAAATTTGTATCATAACAAAAGAAATTCTAGTTTCATGATAATTAAACAATGATTTAAGACTGACTTTTTTTTTTACTTGAAAGTTACAAAAACTTAATCTTTTAACTGTTAAGGTATACAAGTGAGGAGTACAATATTTCACAAAGTAATTTTTCATGGAACAGATATATTAGATACATAATGCACAGATGACACCTGATTCATAACTACAGCTTCATTTTGTTTTCTTTTTACAGGACTTAAAGCCTAATAACTTGTTAATAGATAGGAAAGGAGTATTAAAACTTGGTGATTTTGGTCTTGCAAAATTTTTTGGATCACCAAACAGAGTATACACCCACCAAGTTGTGACCAGGTAAGTATAACATGAAATTAAAAAAACATTAATTTTCTTAATGAACATAACTTTTCTGACAAATTAAATCAAATTTTTCTTCAAATACAATTTAAGTAGAATAAATTTAGGCTTTAATTTACTTACTAGTAAAGTAAGTTAATATTTATTTTTTTTCATTATCAGAAAACTCAGAAAATAATTCCAAAATACATTTTTATTGGCATATCCAGGAGAATGACTGTCAGAAAACGTTGCATTTAGAAACTTGAAATGGAGCAATTCCTAAAAGATACAATATGATAAAACATACAGTATACAATGTGGTTAAATGTAGTACATGTAGTGAATGATTACCAAATATTAACCTCGGTTTGTGAGGTTACTAGAGGAGGATTGATGCTTTCCTGATTTATCTACAACAAATAAGATTTGAAAGTATTAGTTTTTGTAATTCTTTTATATTGCATATTTTGTGTTAACTTCATGTTTACCTTATGGTTAGAATGTTGAAAACTGGAAAATAAGTATGCTAAATCAGCACTGTAAATGTGAGAGCTATAGAAAATCACCAGTTATCTTTACATAAAGTCTTGCATTATTTTGATATCATTGTTACAGAATGATTATATTTTACAGTTAAAGAAACCATAGTCATATGTAGTCCTACATCTGCTGGTAATGATAACTTTGCCACAAGAAATCTACTGCTAGTTCTGAAAGGTTGTTTGGAATTAACAATAACATAGATTGTAGTGAGATTAATGTTTCTTAGAAGGAGTGAAAAATGTATAAATGTTTATTTTCTACAGGTGGTACAGATCTCCAGAGCTTCTTTTTGGTGCTAGGATATATGGAATTGGTGTAGATATGTGGGCAGTAGGATGTATCCTCGCTGAGCTATTGCTTCGAGTAAGACTTTATCACAAACTAGTTTTTTCTGTCTCTTTTAATATATGAAATCATCTAATTCAGTGAAGCTAAGCTTTAGCTTTATGTAAACCTAACATTGAGAAGGTTCTATTGAAATCAGATATTTTCCAGGCTACTTACAACACTTGGGTGGGTTGGTTGTTTCATAAATCTTGTAAAAAAAAATCATTATTCCCACAGCTTCTGATAAGAAAATTATGCAACCATATTATCAAATTGTTATGAGGTATTGTAAACTTTGTTGTCTTATGTAGGCTTTTAAAGAAAATTGACTTATTGTTTTAGAAACTGTTCTCCCCCTAGCATAAAGAAATAAGCAAGCAATAAGAAAAGGTGTATTTTGATTGATTGATTAACAACTGAAAGTCGGTGTTGATTTCATATAATTACCTATGAATAATCTAAAATAAACAGAATTACTTTTTATGAAAAGTAATTTAAACATGAAACGGTGATCCCATTGATATTTGGTCAGGATCCTCCAAAGGCAGTTTACTTTATTTGTTCAAAGGATAATTATTTTTAAGCTACATTAGATCAGAAAACATATAGAAATTTACTATCATATGAGGAAACAGTGGTAACTACCCAATAAAAATATATATACTGCCAGGCCTGAAATTTTGGTGTAATATTGAAATTCATTGATATGAAAATTGGAAAATGGCTACAAGTGGCAGGTCAAAAAAGTTAGCAGTGTATGTGGGCATAATATATTTTGTTCATTTGTTCATTGTAAAACAGTATATACATAAAACAATCATAAAATTACTCATGAAATTTTTTATACTCTTTTTTGATATATAAATTTATTGAACTCACAAAAGCTTTCAGAAACCTAACTTTGTTATGCTCTGGATAAACATATATTTCTATATGTTTTGATAGAAAAACATAAATGTAAAATTACATCAGGCAAAGACCTTATTTTTTAAGAAGTAAAACAGATGCAGTAAATAAAAGATAGACATGATCTTGTCGTAGGTACCTTTTTTTCCTGGTGAATCAGATCTGGACCAACTCAACAAGATTTTTCAAGCTCTTGGAACACCTAATGAAAATAACTGGCCTGTGAGTATTGTTTTCAATCCACATTTGAATAGTTATTCCTTTACTGGCTATCTCAAGATAACTAATCCTGGAATATTAGGTTATGTAGTTTTCACAAATTATTGAAAATCACACATTATTGATTATTAGGCCTTTAAGACAAAATCAATCTCTTATTTGTTGACAGATAAAATGAAGAAGCCTTAAAGTAACCTATTTTTCTAAATAAAAGTGCCCAATAACACAAATATTTAGTTGTGCAAAGTTTATGCAGAAAATTTTATAGGTAATATATTTTCTGCTTATAATTATATACATGAATTTACACATTTCCTGTTTTATCCTTGATACAGGAGAATGTTTCTTCAGTTAACGTTACTTTTGTCTAGTTCGTGTTCCATTTTGTTTTTACATTGATTAATCTGTATCCTGTTCAGTCATACACTGTATTAATGTCAACCATGTCTCCTCTTTGGTCATATACCATATTAAAAATACTTCCATTAACATATCTTTTGTATACATATTAAAACAATGTGGTGTGTGTATTTTTGCGAAATTTTTTAAGCCTTTAGTAAACATTACACATGTTTTGTATACAAAAAAATCAGCTTTTATAATTGAGTAGTTTTACTGAAGATTTGTCTGTGAATACATGGAATTCAGACTCTGATTAGTTTGGATTCAAGTTGATTTTTTATGTTAGGATTAAATATATGTATTTTGTAATCTTACAGTCAGATTTCTTTCACACAACCTCTAACACCTTCTTCTAAAGACTTTTTTTATATTGTATATCTAACACTATTTGTACTTATTTGATTCCACTGACCTTGTAACAACTATATATATTGAATACAAAATAAATCTAAGTTACCCAGTTTTTCTTTTTAGAATGACTGTAAATTGTAACAGAAAATTACACTAGTTTATCATAAACATCTGAAGGTTGAAAATAATTTACATTTGTTTTTTTGTGTGTAACTAATCATCCTATGGTAGAAAATATGAATTATGTGGCAAATACACAGCTCAACCTACAGTGTTGATTGATGCAACTCATGAGCTATTTGCAACCATACATTGAAGATAAATATTTTTATTATATTTTTTGTCATTATCTAACTTAATAACTTTCTATTTATTGAGTCTTAGTTACTTTTATAACAGTAAATAAAAATTGTATATATTAGTAAACAAGAAATTTGATAAATTTAGTCTCTCAACTTAGGTCTACTTTTTTATGATGGTTCTAATATGTCAGATAATTGTTATTTCATTTAAATATGCATTTCAGAACACATTACTAACATGCATAAAGCAAACAATGTCCTATAACTATATTAATTTGAGCCTTTTGCAACAGGCTCAGTGTATTATATTGAGTTCATCTATGCATTTGCACACATTAAGTATTTGCACTGTACATTTTGATACAGCATGTGTATCTTCACAAAAATTTCATAGATTTTTAATAAAGATTACAATTTTTTGTACACAAAAAATAAGTTATATTAATGAAAGATTTCCTTAGAGAATTTTGTAAAAGTACTGAGTCTGTTTTGTTATTAGTCTGAGGGCAAGGTGATTTCATGTTATGATTAAAAACAATTTGTCTTTGCCCCCAAAATTTCAAATATTATTTTTGCAACCACTAAAATCTCCTACTAAATACATATCAAATGTTTGTTGCAGTAAGACTCTTATGTTATTTTCTCTACCCAAACTGTGTGAAGTCTGTCAATTCACCAACCTCATTACTGTCATAAAAAAAATCTTAGGAAATAGATATAAGTTATGCTTTTTTTCTGTGCTGGAATGACTACATCTTATAACACAAAAATACATATGTTTAGCCTAAGTAGCTTAAGTTTCATAACGTTATATATATGTTTATATATTTTTTCAGTTCTACCTGAAGAGATGTATTTTTTGATGGAATTGTTCTAAAAGTTGTCTTCTTTCTGGTGGTTGTGTTCAGTTGTTTTGTTGATATTTTCAGTTTGTGTAGAATGGATCACCAGTCTTCTAACTAGGTTTTCCCCAGTAAGTCAAGAACCAATACATAATTCAAACAGAAATCCACAGAAAAATCGCCCATACTGGACTATACATACCCTGGGACTCGGCAAATGACAAAACAAAAACTCAACATATTGAGAAACCAGATAAACACAGACACAAAACTATACTTGCACAATAAAATTAATGATGAAATCAACAAAATAAAACACCTCATCACATCAACATATTTCCTTCAAAAACCATGGAAAAAACAATAGGTACACCTAGATTTGGAAAAAAAACTTAAAACACAACATTCCAGTAAACACCAAATTTATTTACAAAATATGTACAAAACTGAAGTCCATACTTTGTAAAAAACTACACTGACGAACATAACACCAACATTATTTATAAAATACAATGCAACAACTGCCACAACTTTTAAAATTGGTAAAACTAGCAGAAAAATGGAAACCAAATTTAAAGAATACAAAAAAACACCTTCACATGTTTTTGAACACTGCAAATCAAATAAACACAACATAACTATAAAAAATACCCAGATACTAAGTAGGGAAACAAATATATACAAATGCAAAATCAAAGAAACCGTACTTGTACAGCAACTTAAACCAAAATTAGACCAATATAAAGGAACACCTTTATACCCATACTAATTAATAATCTTACATTTTACTGCAACGCCCCCTACAGTCTTGTATCCATTTATACTCTCATTCCTAAGATGTGCTCAGCAACGGTGAGTTGCAAACTTTTACTTTGTTAACCTGAAAATGATCAAAGAAAGTTGAAACATTGTTCTCTTCTTTATTAGTAAAACTGTTAATACATGTACCAGCTGTCCTGAGATACATTTTTACTTCAAGTGGGTTTCTTGTCATCATGACCACAAGATATTACTTTCAATTTGTACATGTGAACAGGAAATGTTCACCTGAATATTTTTCAAGTTTTTCACAAGGTGAGTGTAGAGAAATTGATAATAAAAAACTGGTTATTAAATTGCTGGTGTTTTAGGCTCTTATATTCACTCATATTGTATCTGATGTGTGTGAATTTTGACAGTTGTTATGTAGCATAGTTTCCCTTGCTGAAGGCTTTGTCATAATGCTGAATTGTCCTTAATAGATATCTCCTTCTTATGTGCTTTTCATAATCCAACTAGTCTACAAGGATGACAGTTTCCCTTGCTGAAGGCTTTGTCATAATGCTGAATTGTCCTTAATAGATATCTCCTCCTTATGTGCTTTTCATAATCCAACTAGTCTACAAGGATGACAGTTTCCCTTGCTGAAGGCTTTGTCATAATGCTGAATTGTCCTTAATAGATATCTCCTCCTTATGTGCTTTTCATAATCCAACTAGTCTACAAGGATGACAGTTTCCCTTGCTGAAGGCTTTGTCATAATGCTGAATTGTCCTTAATAGATATCTCCTCCTTATGTGCTTTTCATAATCCAACTAGTCTACAAGGATGACAGTTTCCCTTGCTGAAGGCTTTGTCATAATGCTGAATTGTCCTTAATAGATATCTCCTCCTTATGTGCTTTTCATAATCCAACTAGTCTACAAGGATGACAGTTTCCCAGTGATTATTTCAGTAATCCATTTGCATGGAAATTCAGTAACATTGGTAGCTGACTGGTATGACTTCATATGGAATTAAGTGAATCTCTATATTGTGAGCTATGTGATAGTTGAACTGGTATGTCTTGAATTCAGTTTGTCTACATGTGACTTCTGTTTATTTTCTAGATATAGATCATTATTTGTTATTATATTGTATGCTGTTGCTTGGGTCACTTGTATGGATGTTGCATTTTTTTTGCCACTGCTGGGATATGACCTCTTTCAGATTTTTTTCTGAATAGTCCTGGTTGCTTAAATTGGTTTCTATTCTTTTTTTTTCCCTGTGCCATTAAGTACAATGGATATTTCCACCTTGGAAATTCTAAATTTGTAATCAGAAAACAGCTTCGTGATCTGAATATATGGGTATTTTCCATTTGAAAGGGCTGTAGCTTCTTCTCAAAAATGATCAATTTTCAGTGGTGGCACACTACCTACAAATGACAAGCTATCTCAAAAAGTAGTTCTAATACAGGTTGTTACACTGTATTTTTAAATTGGCCCATCAATTTTTAATGTAACACTTTCATTTCTCTGTAAAGGTTACTTTTCATTTTGTTTTAATGCACTGTTTTATCTCTCTTTGTCTTGGCCAAAGTTGGAGATTAATATTTAATTCAGCACAACATTTTTTGTTATATTCCATTTAATTTTTGAGATAAATGGGTAAGGTAATAAGGTTAAATGTTTTTGTCATATTCACAAGATTTCTGATTCTGGTTTGTTTTTCTCAGCTAATGTACTTTTGTGGAATATTCTTAACTCTTGAATAGAATAAGTTTTTAGATATCTACCAGAAGACAAATGAATTCTCCACCAGTCAAAGAATTTATAAACAAGGGGAGGAGTTTGTTACTGATATTAGAGTTCACTTACTGAAAATAGTGAGATCTAGGGCAAGACATTTTTGGAATTTAGTCCTTTCATTCACTCTGCAAAGAACCAGCCATTGTCAGTGATCTTGGTGTGGTTGGACAGTCAAAATGATAAACTGCAGCCTGAAACCTCCAGAGCTTCTGAACAGATTCTACCTCAAAGGATAGACTTTGGCTCAGAGAGAACACAACGAAGATGGAGGATTGGTGCAGGATGTTTGTTCTGAGACTAAGTGATCATCTTTATAAGACACAAATACTTAAACTGATAAGAGCAGCCCAACCCCAACACTGGTTGTTCTCTCTCTTGGCTACTGAAGGAAATTGGAGATGTTGCTGGTGGAAGACATCCGAAATTCAGAGCTGCCTTGCCACTGAGTGATGAAGATGTTTATTTATGAAGGAGATATGAGCCTTTATATTATGGCAGGTGAGATACCATAACAAATATAGATCATGCATAAACCAGAGGTAAGAAATTTAGGTTTGAAATTTAGAACTGGGAAATGTTCCTTTATGAAATGAGAGATATGTATGGTAATGTTGATAATTTGTAAAGATTAGAGCAAGCTGATAGCTTAAGAATGTATTGATTGCTAAGAAAGAACTTCTTACAGCTTTACTATTTGTCAAGGGTTGCTGACATTACTTATGTAGTAGAAAGTTAACCATTTGTGCAGACAATTTATCATGCAAATAATCTGGGAACCTTAAAAATTTGGAAGAGGTGATTATATATCATATCAGAACATTGCAAGAGTATGAATTTAGTGTATATCATTAGCTGAGACAACAGTATGAAACAACCAATGGGTATTCCTCTCAGACAGTAAAAGCTTGTGCATTTATTCATTGTTCCATCCCTGGGCATCACAGAGTAAATGTCGTTATAACAACTTCATTATCAAACTGTACAGTTTATGATGATTTATGGACCTTAGGAATGAAGCTCCAGGAGCTACAGGAAGAACTGCTAAAGGACCAAGGTTTAACACCCTGCTGCTGCTGATGTCTGTTCTGTTGAATCAAGGTTTGCACACATGAATCACTCTCTGGTAAGCCAACAGGTAAACTCACAATACATTGTGGGAGATCATGATTTTACTTTATTTTAGGTAATGATGGAGAAGTTTTATTTTCATTTGGATTGAATTTATAAATTCATGAGTGGATGAGATATTTCTTGGAATGAATTGAGATATCCCTGAGTAGATGAAATTATCTCTAGAATGTAAAATCCACCAGGAGTTGCTTATGTATCATGGCAACATTAAACTTGGTGTACCAAATGTATAATTTGATGTATGTTTCATCATGCAGATTGAAATATATCACAAACCTTCAGTTTTACTGAATATTTTTATGATCTTTATTTTGTTAAAGGTTGAATTTGGAATATACATCATTGTGAACAGCAGTTAAATGACTTAAGGCTGAAAGTAACACCATGTAGTATTGTTATGATGGCCAGGTGCATTAAGGCATTCAACTCATAATCTGAGGGTTATGATTGAATCCCTGTCGCACCAAACATGCTTCCCCTTTCAGCTGTTGGGGCTTTATAAGTGACGGTCAAGTCCACTGTTCATTGGTAAAAGAGTAGCCCAAGACTTGAAGGTGGGTGGTGATGACTAGCTGCCTTTCCTCTAGTCTTACACTGCTAAATTAGGGACAGCTAGTGCAGATAGCCCTTGAGTAGCTTTGTGCGAAATTCAAAAGAAACAAATGAAACAAGTATTGTTTTGGAGATGTGAAGTAAAATGTTTGTTCAAACGGATTTTCATGGTCAGAATTTAGAAGGTATTGTAACTTTTGCAATAGCTATTATAATTTCACTTATTGGTGTATGAACCAGTGTTTACAGTTTTGCCTCCTACATTTTCTATAACAATGAACAGTAGTGAAAAACTTGCTTGTTTGATAGATATGTTAACACTTTCATAACAAGTTCTGTATAAGATACACAAGTCTGTATACACTTTTGCACACATTAATTATTTGTACTATAACTTTTATTGCAGTATCTGTGTCTTCCCAAAATTTAGTGGACTTTTAGTTAACACTAAGTCTTTTGTACACAGAAAGTAAGATTTTTTTAATGGAGTAACATTATCAGAGATTTGTTTGTGAGTATATCAGTGTATTTCAAAGTAGTCTGAGTGCAAAATGATTTTCTTATTATGATTAAAAAACAATTCTTTGTCCCAAAAATTTCAGATATCATTTGTGTAATCTTTACAACCTCCTAAATACATTTTAAATGTTTTTCAGTAAAATTATTTATCTCTTACTTTCTCTACCATAGCTCTATATGTGGTTCGTCAGTTTGACCGACCTCATAACAAGAATAAAAAATTAGGAAATAAATACAAGTTATGCTTTTTTTTTCATTCTAGAAGTACTTCATATTGTGACATGAAAACACAAATGTTTAGTCTAAATAACTTAAATCTCATAACATTAAACATTTATATAGATTCATTGTTTTTGTTATACCTACCTTTCTAGCCACACCTAGCTAACATTGCAGAAGTTGCAATAATGTAGCATGTGTGCATTCATGTTGACATGTTTAAGAATATAAAAGTGACCTTTACAAAGTCTTGACTGTGTTTTAGTGAACTAGTATTTTGTAAAATAGTCACATTTCAGTTATAAATGTATATACATTTCCTATTTACAGTTATATCTTTTAGTAATGACAGTGTTTGTACATGTTTGCTGCTTGCCATAGGTTGCTAAGCCTTTTAAAAAGTTGAAAGTGGATGGTGTGAAACAAAATAATTTTTAGGTTTATATATATATCAAATAACCAAAAAATCATAAATTACTATAATGATGCCATAGAATTCCACAATAATTTATGAAGTTTAATAACCAAACTGTATTTGGGTCTACAAAAATATCAAATTTTGAGAAGACTAAAGACTTAACCTACCTCCTTAAAATTTTGATTTTAAAGAATGAGTTGACATCATAATATTAAATTGTCCAGAAATAAATGTTGGAATTCTCACAATGACATTTAGAAGCTGAATATTGAGCTGGTGTAATCCAACATTTTTTTGTTTGTAATTGAAGCATCACTGAAGCTGTGTTTCCTGTTTGCAGAGTTTGAACTTATTAGTTAGTGCTATGTGACTGTGTATGATACAGTTGGAAGTACAGCCACATATTTGTTGTATCTTCCAAGCTTCTCAAACGTTTTTTCAGTCAGTTATTCACCACTACTTGACAAACACATACCATATATGGACGTCACATATCAGAAAATCAGGCCACCATCTTCTTTTTTGGAAGGCTAACCTAAATGCAATTACATCTCTTCTTTTAAGTCTCAAGCAATCACCTGATATATTGTGTTCAGTTTGTTGTACATGTAGAAAGAAATAGCATTTATATTACAAATACATAAACTTAAGGATTTCAATCCCATTAAAATGACTAGCAAGCAGTGAAGCTTCTAAAGCTAAATCTCTGTCCTGGAAACTTGTTTAATTTTTGATGGATTCCATGAACTGTTTATGCAAGTTTTTGTTTTGTATTCACTTGTGTTAAATTGTGAGTTATCAGTAATTGCTACATTATTTTAGGTTCAGAAAACTTTGTCACTGAAAATACAGTTCTACTGCAGAGTTAGTATATACTTTACCTGTACTGTATTAGTGCTATGTTTAAAAAATAGTTCTGTTTTTGAATTTACTTTGAATTAGATACACTATTTCTGGCAATATCAATAATTAATGAAGCAGATTTTCTGGAAAGCTTCTTTCAAAACTAGTGTTTTTTTAATTTCTTTATTAGAGTTCATCGAGCTTACCTGATTATGTGCAGTTCAAAAGTTTACCAGGAACTCCTCTAAAAGATATATTTACAGCTGTGGGTGATGATTTATTGGAACTGTTACACAGACTCTTAGCCCTAAATCCTCTGAACCGATGTTCATGTACAGAAGTAAGTACAGAAGAGATTTTCTTCTAATATTTGGTATGGAAAGAAGAACTTTTTTTTTTTACTTGTAATCAGTGGTGTAGGAAAGAGTTACAAAGGGGGGTGCTTAACTAGACATGCAGATTTTACATTGAGAGATTGAAACTGTAAGGAGCTGGTAAAAGCAGCTTCCGTGTTGCAAAAGGCAGCTCAGTGTGGAGGGGTTCTGTCCCCCATAAAATTAATGTAATTTGCAGTTGCTATACAAGCCAAATATGTAAAAGTGAATGTGCTTACAGCACCCCATTTCCAATGCTTATGCTTGTAATAAATCTCTTCAAAAGCTGAAGTTCAGTATATTTATTGAGATTATTTGTAGATTTAAATATCTTTAATTATCATTATTGATTTGTTAAGTGAGATCAGATTATTGATCCTGAAACTAAATTATTGCTACCTTGTTATGAAAACTGGTAGCGTTAAACACCTATCATACATGAATATCTTGTATTTTGGAATCGTGAGCTGATGCATGATGCACCTTGCATCAGTAACAGTCTCTGCTTGTTTTTTGGGTTGTAAGGCTCCAACAGTTTTCTCATTCTGTAACTCCTTGTAATGTTGCCTCTTCTACTTTCCTAGTGTTCTTAAACTACAGGGTGTTCAGAAAGTCACTGTGCACTTATATATTTATTAACAGACAAAACTGCACAGTGACTTTCTGAACACCCTGTATGTGTGACATCCCTCCTGTTTGAGGGTTGTCTATTAAGAGTCTCAAAAAGAACTTGTTTCTGGAGCAACCCCTTGGCCTCAGTCTAATGGGTGCTTATTTCTCCCACTTTTTATATCTGTAAAGTTTGCTACAGACAACAAAGTTACACAAGTGCTTTTTTCAGGGGTTTTCCCCTTTCTTCTACTCTCCATGTTACCTAATTAGAACACCATAGAACAGTTCCTCAGTACAACTCTGGGATTTTACTCCCATCTTTTTTGTCATTCCCACAAAGATTGGAAATTGATGACTTATCATTGGTCTATTCCATTTGAACCAACTTTAATCATTCTACAGCTCAAGATAGATAGCTTTCCTACTCTTAAATGGGTACTTTCCTAGGCTGTGAATGAACTATGTTGATGTGTCAGATATTTTCTCTTTATCACAGTTTGGCTGTCTACCTCTTGGTTTGTCTGTAATGGTAAAATATTATGGTCACAGGCTTCTCCTTTGAACTGGGTTGGAATCCCTTATTGATAAGTTTATAGACTTAAAATACTGAAATCTGGGTTTGATTTCCTGTGCTATGGACAGAGTGCATCTAACCACTTATGAAGCTATATGCTATAACAAACAAACTTTGAACAATATTTGCAGTTTAATGCTTGGAAGTTATATTCTCTAGGTATACATTTCCACTAATGTATGGATCTTTGATCTCCATTTGCACTGCTCAACATGATATCCACTGTTGAGACCTCTCTTTTCCTTTGGGGGCCATCTCATTGGGTGAAGCTTGTTTAGCTATCCAGTTCAATCTAAATTCCCTCCCAATATCTCATTCTAAATTTGTATATGAGGGCAGACTTGTCTTTCTGAAACATGGAGCTTCTGCTAACAGTGTTTTTATGTCTCCTTATTTTCTTGTGTGATAGGATTCATCTCTTTTTGGGGATTCTCCTTTAAATGTGCCTACATGTCCTTTAACTGTTAGTATGGAATTTGGCAAATGTGACTCTAAATTAACTATTATAGTTTCTATATTAGAATTTTTAATGTGTTTTGTGTATTTTCAATAAATTGTGCAAGCTTTCAGTAATCATTAAGAGTTATTTGTAGACAAAAAAACAAACAAACTTTTAATGATAGATTTTCACTATTCATTTCTGCAAGAGTTTATGGAATCAAAGTGTTGACTACTCGGAATACAAAGTAATTTTCAGTCAAGATTAAAGATATCTCTTTTGATAAGAAAATTGTCAGATTTCATTTGCATAATCTTAAAAAAACATTAAATCTTTTAACTTTTTTTTTTTCTAGAATAACTATATATTCTAATAGGAAACTTTATTCATTTACCCTAAATAACTTAACCCAATAATGATGACATACCATAAAGTGAACTCTTGTTATATTTTATTAAAAAAAATAAAACAAGTGGATAAAATTGTTTTACACTTGACCCTAGAGCTTTTATAAAAGTATATAATTTGAAAAAAATAAAATATTTAATTTTGGTTTTCCTGTTATTTCAAACAAAACTTTTTTATTTAATGCAAGATTTGGCACAGATAGCCGAATTGCTTTGTGCCATGAAATACCAAACCAACCAGTCATCTGCAAGATGATTTTTATTTTGAGTATAAAAATACTATTTATTATCTTAGTTTTTGCATTTCACATGCATGACCTTTAGGCACTTCAAATTATTATCAATAACTTGCAAGTATATCATGTTAAATATTTTTTATTCTTAATTTTACCTCATCTAACTTAAAAAGTTTCTAATTTTTACAATTTAGTTACTTTTATAATAAGGAATACATACAGAAAACAATAAATATAGTACTTTCCTGAGTCTTTTCATTTTTGTTGTTGACTGCCAATGAAACTTAATCCTATTTTTGTAAATTAAATAAACAATGAGCTTAAGAACACAGAATAATAATACACAAAAAGCAAACAGTGTCCTATAACTATCATAATTTTTCTAACTGTATGATACTTGTCAGACCAAATTTGAAATTGAACCAGGAAATAGTTATCTGTACAGAAAACAATGTAATAAAACACATGATTTGATAGGTTAAAACTGTGGCTTTCTACTAGTTATAAATTGTATTGTATAAAACATTGGAGAGTACTATTGCTAAGTTATGAAAGAGCCTTGGTTGTCCATTTTGCTTGAAATATTTTCTTAAGTGAAGAAACAGTAGTGTTTTATGAAATGAAATATTTTACATTTACAAAAGATTATTTCAATAGAAGAAAACAAATAATATAAATCATAATCATACAGAAATACATGTGTTAGTTGTGACATATACTTGTCTAGAAAAACTGAATTTGTGTCATTTGATACAGTTCCATTTGCAAGACTTCTCCTAGTGAAGTGCAAGTAAAAAATAACCTACAGTCAGTGAGCCATGGTCGAGCATAAATATGTTTTCATTTGACATAAGACACTGAACGATCACTCTGAGGAATATGAGGTTGCTTGTATTCTCACCAGTATTGATGTTTTAACTCGGTCCACTTGTTGTTTTCTCAGAAAGTGTGGGATTTTTTTTTGAAGATCAGACGTAAGCAGGGATATGGTTAGAAAATAATTTTACATAAGGTTTTTTAAAAATATAACTAGTTTAAGTTCTGTGAGTCAAATTGTTTAAAATTTACTAAAGCTTGAGAACAGCAAAATTTACCTCTAATTTTTTATCTTTGGTAAAATGGTGATTGCTGGTTGTATATAATTAATATTTCAGTTTCAAATAGAAAATCAATTTCATAAGTTGCTGTGACAAATACAAATTTAAAATCACTTTTATAATAATAGTTTGTAATAGGATTAAAATAATTATAGTAGTTTAAATTCTGTATTTATATATTATTATAATATACCACCCAGTAACATGACTGTATGTCTGCACACTTGTGCTACTAGAAACTGGGTTTCAGAACTCATGAGAAGAGCACAGTACGTAGCTTTGCACTTAACTACAAACAAACACACAATCAACCATTAAAATTTTCTTGTGGTTGTATGTTGCAGAAACAGTATTATGAAATAGGGATGAATAAATAGCCTAATATTGAAATAGTTGAACTAAAACTATTTAAAAAAATACAAAAAAATGTACTTTATGATGTTAAAATAATAACAAAAAATTCTAACAAATTGAACAAACAAAAGAAAAATGTGTTAGATCCTAACTTACCCTTGTTACAATAATATTTCACATGCATAATCACAGAATAACTTTGACTTTTTTAAAATTCTTCCTTAGAATTTAATATTTTCTAATATTTTAATTTATTTTAACTTCAAATGTCAACAACATAAAACTGACAGCCATAGTGTAGATATTGTCGATTAAGGTGTTGATGTCACATGTTTTACACATTAAATGATTGCCAGTGGTCATCAGTTTTTTTGAATATGACTGGAACAAGCTGAAAGAAATTATCAAAATAGTTTGCCCTAGAAACTTAATCCATACGGTATAAATTTGTAAGTTAATTAAGGGATAAGCTAATTGGATTTAACTCTTATTTGAACTTTGACCATTGCACAACAGTCTTAGATTGGCTTATCTTTTATGGTAATTTCCATAGGTTATCTGTTTGCAGATGCTAGATTTTGTATGTTTAACTGAACATGCAATCTATCAAGAAATATAATTTACCATAGTTAAGTGGAGTAAAGAGATTAGACACAAAGTGTTTCTTCTGGTTATTTTTGCCCAGACTTTTTTCCTTTTTTTTTTTTTTTTTGAAGATGCTTCCACTGGACCTTTTTTTTTTTTTTTTTTTGGAAGTTGCTTCTACTGGACATTTGCAGTTCACCTAGATAAAAAAAAATGTTGATCTGTAAATACTCTTTGTGCACTATATGAAGTGCACAGTCTTATGTAAGGGACTTCCACTGGATGGTACATACTACCATTTATCACAAGGTCACAAGATGCTTTCCCCAGATGTGTTTTTGGATGGACCACACTTGTTGATCTTATAAGCTTATGCAACTTGCTTCCATATTGTTTTTGCTTTTGCACAGCACTTATCATAATCCATCACATCTCGGGGGAGCTTTCACTGGATGCCTGGCCATACTGCATGTGGTTTATTCATATATATTTACAGTCCTTCAGCCCCAGTCGCGTATTCTATTCAGTTCTGCCCTACATATTGTCCTTTTTTTTTTACTGGACAGAATCATATGTGTTCCAATAAGTGGTACTATATAGACTATGTAATAACTTTTGGTAACAGTGTGCTTGGTCAAAGCTAATTTATACCTAAAAAAATTGTTATTTTTGTAATAAATTATAAGTTATGTTTGTTATTTGAGCACAATGAACTTAATGTTAGTGTTCAATAAACAAGGATTTGAGTCATGGGAATACCATAATCTCTAAACCTATCTGGACCTACCTGATGTTTTGTCACACAGGGAAGTTCTTATACTTTTCCAACAAATGTAAATTATCACATTCCTGGTGAAAGTGATTTCTATAGCTGCAGTAGGAACAAAGCCTCATTGTCAACTCTGCCTTAGATACTGTTGACTTTATGACTTTATGTTTCATAACAGATTGACTGCATTGACAGCTTTGCATCACTGAATACAAATGAAAATTAGGAGGAATTCAAATATTTTCCATCTTTCCTTTTTATAATTTTCATAGAAAACTTTCTGTAAAATAAGTGTTTAACTAGTTTTTTGTTCCACTTACTAACTATGAACATTTTATTTCCTTTTAAGTTTTATCCTTACCATATTTTTTTTAATTATGAAAGAAGTTTCAGTTAGTTTATTTTTTGCTTAAGTTACAAAGACAAATGTGATGTAACTTTAAAATAAAAAGTGATTTAATCATGGAAATTTGTTTTATTTCAGTTGTTCTTTCAAAATGGCACCCATGTTCTGCCAATGGAACATTATGGAAGGCATGGCTTTATTTTAGCCATCCATACAAAATAAATGCTTTCATATAGGACATTGGAGTTGTGAAATACAGGTTTATATCTTATAGTTGCTTTGTAACACGAGTAGCTTATGATGTCCAATGCAAAACATGCAAGTGTATCACCAGTGGCAGCTGTTCTCGTGAACATGTTACTCGACTTGTAATCTGAGGGTCGCGGGTTCGAATCCCAGTCACTCCAAACATGCTAACCCTTTCAGCCATGGGGGTGTTATAATGTGATGGTCAATCTCACTATTTGTTGGTAAAAGAGTAGCCCAAGAATTGGCAGTGAGTGGTGATGACTAGCTGCCTTCCCTCTAGTTTTACACTGCTAAATTATGGACAGCTAGCGCAGATAGCCCTCATGTAGCTTTGCGCAAAATTAAAAAAATCGACAAACAAACATGAACATGTTAACACATACATTTTGAGAATGAAAAATATCTAAAGAATTTATAAAACATTTCACATATATGCTGTCCTGCTGTGATAGAAAGATTTGATGTACTCTGAGATGATCTGAGTAAAGCAGTAAAACTCAGTGAAATCAGATTTAAAAATTCTGTTAGCTTCTAAGCTTTCCAATATATTCTGTTCCTCTTCTCTACAGAAACTAGGTTTGTGATTTTCATGCAAAACCACAGATTACTTTTCACATCATTTTATTCACTGAGCTTCATAAATAATCATTCACATCACATCTGTGAGGTTTAAATAAAAGTGGGAACAAGATGTATGACAAAAATCACAGAAAGAAAAGGAAAATCACGTGAGGAACAAAACCTTGAGAATATATTCTTATCATGGCACAATAATAGTCTCTTTGTAAAAAAAAAAAAAGGCTGTAAGTGCATTATTTACAGTTGACTCTTTGGAGCTGGTAAGCAATCTAATTTTGAAATTGTTTTCATTTTTCATTGCAAATTACAATAAATAATTGTTACAGAATGTTTGAGTGAAAAGTTATCGAAATAATTAGAATTTTGTCTTTACATAAGTTTTGACATTGGATATGCAGGTGTGCTAATGCATTTAACTCCTGAAAGATCAGTGTGGATAGGAATATATACAGTTATAGTAAGAAAACTTGGTATTCTGTTAATATACTTGTGTTTTAAATTTTGATTATATTAACAGTCTTATTTATGTTTGAGATAATTTGGTTCAACTATTACTCAAGTTGTTTAGTATTGGTATATTGTTCTGATGTTTATATCCCTATATAAAAGAAAATATTTATGTATATGTATATATGTGTGTGTGTCTACATTAATAAATATAAGTTAATATTTTTCAGGCCTTAAAGATGCCTTTCTTTAGTAACAAACCACCTCCAACTCCAGGTCCCAATCTACCTCAGCCATCTTGTATTGCCTCTGACAAGAAAGAAGGGGAAGCCATTAATGCCAGAAAAAGGAAACTTTTTGATAATGATTTTGGTAGTATTTATTTACCTTTTTGTATTTACTACTATGATGCATATGTATAAGTAATTTTTCTCCTTAATGCTAACCAGAGTAAACATTTAAATATTTTCTCTAGAGCTGGGCCATTAATGGGATTTTTTTTTAGAACAGTATTATTCAAATCATGTTACATACATTCCTCTCTTTATGATCAAAAGAAAATAAACAATTGGTTTATTGTGCAACCATGGTAACGGTAAAGCCAGTGAGTTTTATGACAATAAACCCTCTCTTCCCACATTACCAGGACATGCTATCCCAGGGCTGAACAGACTTGAAGTAAAAAGTAAATCTTATAGGACTAAACTTGGATTGTGATACCTGAAGTAGGCAAAATACAGATAGACCATTATATAGCTTTGTACTGAACAACTGATATAATGGTTATATGTTGATTACTTGTATAGTTGTAATAATTGAAAGCAGTAATAATCAAAAATCTAATATCAATAACTGATTATTTTTGTGACAGTTGGTTACCCATAATTACAGTTAAGTGATTTAGTCATTTGGTATTGGCAATTGATTATATCAATTAACCCTATGTATGTGAGAAGGTTAAAAGTGTACATATCCTGAACTTTTAAAGGTCAATATTGAGTTAAACTACTTTATTATCAATGTATGTCTGTAAAATTGGCATAACAAACAGTTTACACATCATGTTTTCTAAAGACAGCTGGTATGGATATTAATTCTGATTAAAATAATATTCAGAACAACATTTCAACCTTCTTAGGTTAACAAATGGAGTTTACAATATCAACTGTCTTTAGAATACATCTTTACTGCAAGTGGGTTTTCTCATCATCATAAGTTTACACTTCAACTTTCAATATTTTTAATTTTTTAATTATAAAGGAAATATTTGAGTAAATTTTCCAAAGCATGCTTACCATCTACTGACAATGTGTCCTTTTCTCAATCTCCAGGGTTTCCACCCTTTGCCCATCGAAGCATTAAGAATGCTTGCTTCAGTCTTTTATGCCTCATTTGAATGCTTTAGACACATTTGAAAATTTCTACATTAATCTCAGTGTGTCCTATATCTAAGTACTGTACGTAAGCACCTAATTCTGATAATCTACTGTACGTAAGCACCTAATTCTGATAAAACAGCTTTTAATGAGGAGGCAAGAGAGTGTCAGTTGAGGTAATTGTCATTGGAAATACATTTTCAGTTTAGGAAATGTGAACTTCCAAAACATACTCACCATCTGCTAACACTGTAGTTAGAATCCCACACTGAGAAGAGGGAGGGGTTGATCCATACAGAAAGCCAGTGGTGTATTTAAATATGAGATAGAGGGGGTTAGCCCAAGAGCTCATGGTTTTAATGGGGGCCCATTGATAATACTATTCTATGTAAAATTACATGGGATGTGTAGCCCACAAACATTATTAGCTTCTGGGCTCACACAACCTGAAATCTGTCACTGCAGAAAGCACCTGTATTGGAACAGGAATGTACCACGATAAACAATGGTACAATATTTGGGGAATTGCACTACATCAAGAACAAATATACTGGTTTTCTATATTAGTGGTGGAATATAATATGGAATAATCATCTATATAGGTCAGTCCCAACCACTTAGCTGAGGTTCCATAACTCTACTGGAATTATGGGGTTGTAGTACCCATATCTCACAATGATGGACCTCAGTATTATATAAATACTTTTACATTGGATCTTAACCTCAACAACATATCCCAACAATGTTCAATTGGATTTAAATTTGGAGATCTGATGGGACACTCAAAGTCTCTTTTCCTTCCTCGTCAAGGAAGTTCATACACAGTCTAGCGAAGGGGGCTCGCGTGTTAACCTGCATGAGAATGAACCAATCATTGACAGCAATGGCAAAAGGCCTCACAATGGGTTCCAGAATTTCATCTCTATATTGTCATTCATTCAGAGCACCCATATAGAGTATGAGTAAGTCCATGCAGCCTCCCAAGCATGTGCCTGCCCAGACTGTTACAGAACCTCCTCCATGAGTGTCGACTTGCACAGTGTTACAGGTGGAAAATTGATCTCTTCAGCATCTTCACACTCTCACATGTCCATCATCATGAAATACGTTGAACCTGCTCTCGTCAGTCCACAGCATGGTGGCCCATTGACGAAGTTCCCAGTCCAGGTGCTGACGAGCAAACTCCAACATTGCACACGTTCATTTAGTGTACACAAAACAAGATATTCTTACATCTAATATCATGAAGTATGGGTGAATTAGTTTCTCACAGTTGAAAAAGACTAAACATTTTGTTGATGCCTGAAGAAAATTAAAACTTGTTATTTTAGGGTAGAACTGTCAGGGGTAGGAAGCTGAATGGTATGTGTTTTTACAATGTATGTTAGGGTTTAATTTAAATAGAATGAAATAAATTCCATGTAGAAGAGCATTAATGTATTGGCTGTGTTTAAAATGAAATGAAACAAAATGGATATAATCATAATATTAAAGGACATTTTGAAGCCAAATCTTGTCTTTCACAGAATATGATGACATGAAGTACCTTCTGGAAAATTCAAAGTGAATCATCTAATGTGAAAGTGTCAAAACTGTATTCATAGTACACATTCTTTCAGTAGGAACTAATTACAAAAATATAAGCCACAATGTGAAACAATTTTGCTTTACCTGACAGTTACCAGAGTTCTCTAAACACAAAGTTAAGTGGGACATGAATTTTTCTATGAAACAGTAGATGGTTCCTTGATCCATCAACATTTTTTAACACTTTCAGTTGAACTTAACATGTGACCTCATTTGGTTTTAGGATGTTTCCAATTAGAAGTTAAAAAAAGTCAAACCTTTCATGGATAGGAAATGTATACTACAAGAAAATAAGGTATACGTACTTCCAGAGATTGAGATCTTATGGTATTATGATTTGGCAAAGTATCCATGTGTATTATTTGAGAATTGAATTACATTTGAAACAAACTTTATGTAATCTGCCCATCACTTCACTGATGGTACAATATTATAAGTTATTCATTTAAATCACTTTTATCAGTACATCCTTATTTTTGGGCTGCTCTCTTTTCAGAGCTAAGGTAAGACATGCAGTGAATTTTTCCTTGACACCATGGGTACTAAGTAAGAGTTCAACCAGTGTTTTACCACTAAAGCCAAATGCTGACACCAACAGTGTGTAGGTAGGCTGACGTAACCTCAATAAAATTTGGTAATGAGTTGTGCCAGGTTCTTGTTTCAGTCACCTTCAGAAAGATGTGACCATCCCTATGGTGAAGAGGTCTGGTGAAGCTCTCTTTAGATCTAAGTGCTGCTGAAAGTACCACCTGTCTATACAATTATTGTTGCTTTGTTTTATGGATGAAGTGCACCTCTTCTTATGTGGATGTGCTTATTATTGTTTCTTTACCACCATACTTTGCCTTTTCTGTACATTTACTTTCAGAGTCTTAGAAAATGGAGAACTCCATAGGGTACAGAGTTGAAAATGTTACAAGTTTATGTTTCTATATGCACAACACACCCTTCAATTATGTCCTTTACTCCAAAGAACCATATGAGACCATATTGATTTCCCTGTGTATGTTGTGTTAAAGCACAACCTTGGAATATTTTACCATCAGTAAGATGTGTAGAGCATGATTTTTGCTTTGTTTATTACAGATAACACCTTTTATATTACCAACAGGCTGTTCAAACAAAATTTTTATCCCATTTTATTATTTTGTGATTCCATGGGATCTTATAGTCCTTTGAAGATACAAATTAAATAAAGTGTAGACATGTGGGACAACAAATTCAAATAAAATGTGAACTATATGAATGAGTAAAAAAAAAGCTGTGTAATTCAGAAGTTCATTGACCAATAAATAATTCAGAAATGGAGATACATAGGAAAATAATTAGTTATATAAATGAAATGTTGTGAGCATACACTGTGAAAATGAAACACCTTAAACCTAAATTTGTGAAGATTGCTCCTCCAAAACACTAATTTTAGGCATTAGTGTATCTTCTTATATGTGCATGGAGTTGTGCAAAAAAAAGACTGAAATCCAATTATGGCAAATATTATAAAGAAACATAGGTTTGAACAGCATCAGATTTTTACATAACCAGACCATTGCACTTCTGAAGGATTCAAAATGTTAAAACATATTGCTGAAAAAAATATTTGACATAAAGCAGCATATAAACATTGTGCCTCATCTGGTTCCAAGTTATCTAATTAATGGCACAGTATTCAGTAGAAAAACAGTTTAACTTTATCCTAGTTTTCATAGTACAGTTTAGTAAGAAAAGCAGTGTGTGTGAATGCTCCTTATATATGTTATAAAATAAGTTTCTGTGGATAAAACTTTCTTACTATCGCAAGACTCTTTGGCATGTGAATAGGTTTGTAAGGAAAAAAGGTTGAGAAACTATGGTGTAAGAAACGGTTTTGTTTTTGAAGCACTTATTTGTATGGGTAAACATTTATGTTAAGGATTGTGTAGGCATTGTAATGTTCATAGTACTGTAAAGTTAATGTTAATTTCTGTGTATTTTATGTATAGGTAGCATGGCAAAACGACTAGTCTTCTGAAAATAAAAAAAGAACATCTTAAGAGCACCCTCAAGCGAAACCTAACAATTTAAACTTCTGTGGAATGTCAAGATGGATTTGTGAATTCAGCATTATGATAGTCTGCTGATGACAATTCAAAGGATTGTCTGTTAGTCATCTAGTTATATCCACTTTAACCTCAGTATGGTGTTATTTTCTGGGCAAATTTAGCCACTTTGAACATTTTGAAGAGTTGAGTTTGTTGAATAAAGTTTTATAACCTTCATAACTATATTTAATAAATAAATATAAATATATAGCTTTATGCAACCTTTCAGTCATTGTAAGATATCAAACTGGAAATGGGTTAATATGAAAATATTGTGAAATAATCAACTCTTTAATAAAGAAAACGTACCACTATTCTGCATTTGAAAATGGCATACTTTTCTAGATTCTAATGTTGTACATATAAAAGATAAAGTAGGCTACAATAAATGATAAAAGGCTGAAAATTCAGTGTAGTGAACTTGCATTAAATCTCCAGCTTGGTTCCACTGGTCATCTGGTTTAGCTTGTTCTGACTGCTTTTGTTTGTTATCAGTCTCCCTGTAATCCTCAGTTCTCTTTCATTACTAGCTCTCCTAACTGTTGAATTACTCTCTAGTTATCACTTGATCACAAATTATGAGTGAATTTTTCATAAAACTAGACATTTCTTTGTTTCTAACATGTAACTAACTACTCTTTTATGTGCTCTTAGATAATCAACTCGTTTTTTTTTAGAAATGTAACTTAATAAAGCAAAACATGAATGTGATAAAAGAAAGCATTTATTAAACATTTCAGAATCTTCACAGTTCCATCAGTAGTAATTTAAAGGTACAAACAGTATTTGTAATAATAACTTGTATATATATATATATATATATATATATATATATATATATAAGAGTAAACAATTTGAATACACAAATCATAAGATGAGAAAATGAAATAATGTGGCACAAATGAATCAGTTACAAAATGTTTAAATAAAGTGTAGATGTGGATACCATAACTTAAAGAATTGTTAGAAACCTAAACAAAGAAATATTTCTGATTGTGTTAACATCAATTTATATCCCTCGGGCTCCCAGCCTGGAACATTATATGATCTACCAATAGTTTTCAAATGAGACACCTCCCTTTGACCTGTACCTTCCACCTTAGGCACTCTCGGTTATAACATCGCTTAATTCCTTGTACTCTTTTTAAAACCTTTCTCTAAAATGAATTTATAGCACCAGACTCCTTTCAGTTCTCTTTAACAATGACCTTTATCAGCTGATAGATGGTGTTGCTGTGGGTTCCTTACAGAGTCTTATGCCTGCTAACATTTTTCCATGTCACTGCTAACAGAATTGGATTAACAACTGTCCTTTAAACTTCAAACCTGTTCTCTACAGAAGGTCTGTTGATGATACTTTCCATTATACTGATTGTATTCAATGCTTTATTGGCTACCTTAATTCACAACATCCCTCTATACACCTCACTCATGAAACTGAGATAACTATTTCCTGTCTAGTGTTCTTGTTAACCACAATGTTAACTTTTTTATTTCTATCATAAAACACTTACTGACCTCTTCACTCAGTTGACAGTCTTATTCTCTGCCTACTAAACAAAGCCTACAAACTTACTTCATCCTGTCTAGTCCTTCATAGAGAAATTACTTCCATACAAAACATTCTCTTTTGAAATGGCTACCCTATGTATTTCTTGGAAACAATAAATTACTTATTTCTAACTAATATATTTTCAAACCACTTATCATACCCACAATTCCCTTAATACCTGCTTACCATATCTTGCGAGACAAAACTTCCTTATCATGAAACAGTTTTTCAATGTTTGTATGAAGGTCTGTATTCACACTATCAAACTGATTTTGAATCTGGTGAGGAGAACCATAACCTTTAATTTCCAAGGTTTCTATTCCTATTATACCCTTGAACTGAAGCAGGCAAGAAACACAAATGATCAAGGGTTATTATGACTTGTAAAACTGAGGTCCAAAGACTGAAAATGGATGTTCTCTGTAGATTATTAGTTTTTAGTGGAGTAAAACTCCCCTGCACCTGCAGCAAAGAAGCTGAAAGTGTCAATAGAAAATAGTCTTCTTGTGTATGAGAGAGAGAGAGATCTTAATGAAAGAAATGGTGCGGATGTCAGCTGTCTCAAGGAGACTGCTGTTTGAATCATTCGAGGTCAGTAAATTAACATGATTTCTGTGGTGACATGTTACTGGCAACAGGGATGACTGGACAACAACATGACCATTAGAAGAAATTGTGACCGTGGTAACAAGATGTACCCATCTTCCCCAGTATTCATAAGGTGTGCAATGAAATTCCTGTATGACGTGCTTCTGCATTTTAGACAGGTAATTGTTTGGAATAGAGGTACTCAAATATATGGTGCAGTGTCTCAAACTGAACCTAGACAGCCTAGTACTCGACTTCATTCAGCATTTGGATAAGATGAAATTTAGTGTGTGATATTCATAGCTGAGTATTGTATCAATGTTTTTACCTGGTAGACAGTTGAGGTAGTGGGGGTGAGTTTATAATTGAAAGAAGACACCCAAGTAACTTTTTTCCATATGTAGACAGGGTGGATTGATTTAACTTGCAATTTAAATCTAGAGAATAAAAATCAGATTTATTGATTTAAATCAAAAACTTCTCAATCTGCAAAAATTTAAAAAAAACACAAGAGACTTTAAACCTTATTGACTGCAAATTTAAAATTGTGTGTTCCTGTGATCTTGCACACCACAAGAACTTGGGAATACATGGTTTGGTACTAATTTCCAAGCATGACATTGATATTTCAGGTTCATACACCACAGTTAATTAAATTTAGTAACTCTATCAGCTGGTCACAGAAGTTATCTTGTTTAAAAGTGTTTCCAAGAACTACTGACTGGAAAGAGAGTAAGTAAAATGCATAGATTGTTGAAAAGAGTTAGTGTTTGAATTACCAGCACTTAACAATGTGTAAAAGTAAAGATGTGATCACTGAAGGTGATGACAATGAAGAAACTGATTTGAAAACACAACCTTTAACTTCTCAACCAGAAATTTTGGATTCAGTGATACTTAAAAAAAATGAAAAGCCTTATTTTCCATTCAACCAAAACTGTATTTGCATGCTAGCTACTAATAAATCAAACTTATAGAAAAGAGAAATGAGTGAATAAATTATGTGTCATTTATGCAATTAACACCCTGTTTTAGTTTATAGAACACTCAAGGTTTGTTCAAACAGTATCAGAGTGAGACCGTATTATAAACCCTCTAACTGAAATGAAATGGGAAATGAATTGCTTGAATGCTACCTACAACAAGGAATGTTTTAATTAATGAAGTCTGGATGAATAAAGCAGTATTCACAGCATCAGAATGCTCACATGATGGTGAGTACCTTAGTGGACTGGTCAAACCTTCTTTGGAAGATTACAAAACTCAGTTAAATGAAAAGCACAAAGTGTTGTTACTTATAACAAAGATATTTTAAACAAAGGAGGCAAGTATTAGAAGATGTAGAAAGAGATTGTTATATATGGATGTTCAATTTTCTGGCACTGAGTATTCATATTGCCTCTGTTACAGATGTAGAAGCAGTAAACTACTTCTGAAATATTCAACTTGCTGCTTCATTGTATAAAGCCAGTGGGAAACAGAAATTACTTCTCCTAGTGAAGTTTGTTGGAATACCTTTTCTGATTGTTTGGAAATGTATGTTCACAGCTGGTCAATGGTAATGATGATATGTGAAAAAAAACTAAGAGAATAGACTGTAACATTTGAAATCTGGTCAAGAATGTGAGTCTGAAACAAAACTCAATGATTTATTCAAGCCCATATGTATTGCCTTTGATAGGGATTGACATCATCAAAATACAGTTACTGATTCTGTAGAAGAATAGAAAATTATTTTTCAAGACCTAATAAACACTGAAGTTCCTACACACATTAAAAACAAAATTCAACTGCCAAGCAGAAACACTTAATCTTATCACCTGGCAACCTTTATTCATCCTGGATATCAAGGAAGTAAGTTAACTTCAGAAGAAGTGCAGTCTGCTATGACCTTCATTGCATACACCTATCAAAATGCACCGAGCCTTCCTCCAACCATTACTAAATACAGAGCTCGTGCAGTGGACTCTGGAAAGATATTCTGGTTTCAATCACTATGTACAACATCATGGTCATAATATTCCTAATGATAAATATTATGCAAGATAGTGAATACTGAGCTTAAGTTGGCTTTATTCAGTAAGTTTGCCCCTGAAGAAGAAAGGTCCACCTTTTGAAAGTGTTCAGGTTATAAGGTTTTATTCATTTCTGTGAAGAGATGTATATATTCAGAACTTATAAGTGGTAAAATGTACTTATGCTTTGCATTCAAGAATCAAAATGATATTCAAGGTGTGCTGCTTAAACATTCATGTTGTTCTCTTTTCAGATAAGAAAGGTAAATGAAATTAAAGGCAAGAGAAATGTTCATATATACTGGTGAAATATTTCAATCAGATTGCAGATTTGAAAACTATAGCAGTTAAAGACTTGTTCCTATTTGTGAAGAGAGATATCCATACTTTTCTAAATTATTGTCATATCAACATTTTACTATTTCTGTGTTAGCTTCAATGGCTAAGACCTAAGTAAATTTTAGGTGTACTAAAGACTGACGAAGAATTTCAGTCACTAAAGCTTTGATGTAACATTCTGAAGAGAAGACAGAGTATTCTACTTAGATATTGACTGTTAGTAGTAATGCAATTGGAGCAGTATTGTCACAGTCATAGAATGGAGTAGAATGTGTAATCATTTGCTTTTTATGTGCTGCTGGCTTCTGAAAGTATAATTGCAGAACAATAGAAGATCTGCTTGTGATTGTAGTATTTGGCAAGTATTAATTAATGGAAGAAACTCCAACATTCTTGTGGCCTATTCATAACTGAAATGGGTTATGAACTTTCAAAAACCCATTAGACAGAAGTAAAACTTTATCTTTCTTCGTTATCCAGTAGCACAGTGGTATATCTGTGGACTCATACTGCTAAAAACTGGTTTTGATACCCATGGTGGGCAGAGCACAAATAGCCCTTTGTGTAGCTTTGTGCATATTTCCAAACACACATTATCCAGTCATTTAACACAGATGAGAACATGTATGTTTACTGAAATCTATTGCAGAAGCAATGACTGCCACTGTACAACATGTAATGAATTCACTACTTCAGAAGCACTTGAGAGTATGGCTGAAAGACATGAATCTGGTTTGGTACTACTTGTCATCTAGCAAGGTAAAGAGTGCCTTTATTATAGACAAATGACTATTGTACAAGCATATGTAATTGTGTGGCTTTTTCACTAGTATCTAAGCATGCTGAAATGTCTGTTGTAGTGATGCTGTAAACCATCAGACAATGGTTCTCAGTCTGTGAGACAACTAGCAGTTCTCATAGAACCCAAGAAGAAGATATTTTAAACTTAATGACATTTCCAGCACTTGTAATAATGTACAGAAGCAGTTCTTCTGGATGCATTCAAACTGAGACATTAAGTAATTGTGCAAAATCTGTACTGTATATGTTGGCCACACCAGTACAAACCCCAGCATAGTTGTAGGTTCTCCGTTACAGAAAATAGTCCAGGATATAGCAGATTTTCTCCCAGATACACAAGAAGGTAATTAGTATGTGCTAATTATTTCAGCAGGTGGGTTAAATCTTATTGGTTCTTTACCACAGTTCCTCACTTGTGTGTCGGCTGAGCAACAAATGGCATGATTTAGAGTACTTGGAAGTAATACAAATAGCCAAGTTATTAGTTTTAACAGTCAGTTGTGAAGGAGTTGATTAACATGTAAACTAACATTTGTGTTATTCACGATGTGATAATTTGGGGAACAGGAAATGCAGATGATCGAATATGTGTTTGTGAACTTTGTTAGTCGCAGTTGAACTGAGTGAAACAAATTCCTGCTATGCTTCGTGATGGCGTATCATGCAAAAGAATGATTATAACTTGTTGTTTGCCAAACTTCATGTGTGACTAAAAAAATACAGCTCCTGATGGGTGTGGTATGTGATCTGCATCCTGGTGCAGCTGTGATTACATACATAAAAGTATGTGGAGTGATTAAAGGTCTTCATTCTGTGTGAAAAAGTGACTATTAAAGGAAATCAGCGAGCCTACACCAGCCGCCATGCTGAAAATATTGTAAAATTACCATTTGTTTCAATTAATTTGCACAAAGGTGTAAGTCTAGCTCTCCATTCAGTGTTATAACAGAATGATGATTTGTTGAATTTTCATTGATGCTTATGACTAATGTGAACAGCCATGTTCAAGCTATATTTCATGAAAAATTGCTTCCATATTTGATCTCATAGCACATATATTTTAACACTAACATCCTTTGCATGCTGATTGTGCTTCGCAGAATATACATTGGCTTTTCATCTCGAAAATTGGTCCTTTCCAAACATTGCGTTAAGGGCTTCTATTTCAAATATTTTAAAAAATCCATTTGAAAAGTGAAGTAATTTGCAACTACAATAAATCGTTGATGACGAGGAGTAAATTTACAATATTTCCTGATTCTTTATGAATCAAACTGAAGTTATTCGTAATGATACTAGATCACTGAAGATGAAGGGCATCATGATGGATGTTAATGTTTTGACATTCAAAACTGTTGTTGCACTTGAAGATCTTTCACGGTGCTTTTTCGGTATTTTATCAGAGGAAACGCTACAAAGTACAAAGGTATTTTCATTCTTTGGATTGCAGTGGTTCTTTAGTAGTGTATACAGCAGTCGATTTTGTGGTTGCAAGTTTTCTCACAACTTTCATGAAGGAAACTTATGAAATGTTGGTGTTTATCTTTTCTTGTCCTGTCACGTGGAAAGCAGGCAGGCTCGATTCCACAGCGTCAGTGTTGATGCAGAGTGATTTTAGGACTGAAATATTTGATGAAATTGTTTCTTCCTCGCATTCTGGATGAGTTAAATTATGGGTTCTAAAAGAGACGACATAACTTTTGAAAAACAAAAAAGCAGGTCTTCATTTATATGCTCTTCTTCAACAGTCAATAGATTGAGGTCCACTCCTGAAGTCTTGGGAACTAAAAATAGTCGTATATATCGTCAGAACACTGAAAGGGTAACCTTTATCCATTATAAAGGAAAAACGTCAAGCAATAATAGAACTTTAGAGAAATTTCTAGCAAATACAGATGAGTTTGTTTGTTTTTTCGCACAAAGCAACTCGAGGGCTATCTGTGCTAGCCGTCCCTAATTTAGCAGTGTAAGACTAGAGGGAAGGCAGCTAGTCATCACCACCCACCGCCAACTCTTGGGCTACTCTTTTACCAACGAATAGTGGGATTGACCGTCACATTATAACGCCCCCACGGCTGGAAGGGCGAGCATATTTTGGCGCGACTCGGGCGCGAACCCGCGACCCTCAGATTACGAAGCGCACGCCTTAACGCGCTAGGCCATGCCAGGCCCGTACAGATGAGAAAACAAGATACATATAATTAAAGATTATTTGGCTTAATATGACAGAAATCGAGATTGAAACTACTTCATCAATTCGGTTTATAATGACGGATCATTTAATACAAAAGATGAGAACGTTGCAACTTCCTAGTTACGACAACAATCAACTTTAAAACAGATTTTATGAATGAAGTGCTAAACGTATCAGTCTTATGAAGTACAATTTCTGTATACATACGTACAATACTTGAAAAAATATTTTCTGAGTATCCGAGAATGCCCTAGTTCAACCGTTTTATGCCAGACGTACATTTGATCACTATATTACATTTTTCACATTGCCTATTAACAAACCTAGCTAATACGGCTAAGAAATAGCGAACTTACTTGTTGACGAAGTGTTTCAGTCTATAAAGTTAGATATAGTACCTTAAAAGCAATTAAATCAATATAAACACCAAGCTTTATTTTGTAATGATACAGAAGTTATCGTCAATAGGTTTTGGTTTCTATAGACAATAACACTCGCTTAATATGTAATTTTGACATAATAGAACATATTCCTTACTACAGCGAACACTGTTTATCTTGTGTAAGTTGTCATGCCACTTTCATTTCTCCAGCGAGAAATTCACGAGGTCACAAAGGTTTTGTTTTGAAAACTATATATATATTCTTTCACAAAAATTAGTGAAACTGTCAACTGCATCTAATGTTCCAATGAAGTAATGTAAATAGGTAAAAATAGTTTTGCTTCGTGTATCACTACCTCAGCTAAAATATATATTTCTTTATTCACTTATTGACAGTTTTGTTCCGCGTATTTGATTAATATATGCAATAAAACACTCGTGAACAAAATACCTATGTACGTATATGCACCACCACATTCACATAACCGTATATGTATTATACTGTACACACAAACATATCAATATTGCATATTACTATATATTGCCCAGTATTTAAGTACGACACCTACAGTAACTTAAGCCTCTAGCTGTGTTTCAATAACTTTGATACTTATTTCTACAACGCCATCTATGAATAAATAAAAACTTGACTCTTGAAAAATAATAAACATTTAGTGTCATAGACAGCTGTATATACCAGCAGCTGAACTGTTACTATGGATTGAGTCACTCACTGTAGTCAGCATAACATGAAACAAGTAGAGAAGAAATCCAGTAAAACAAGGACTGATAAAATAATTTATCATAACCTGATTTGTTTGATGGGCTTATTAACAGCACAACTTCACTCACATGTCTTCCACATGTACAGGCTTATAAAATCATATATAAATTCTAGTTACATTTCATAAATTCAAACACAAAATCTGAAATGGTTTATCATAACCATTCAGCTAATTTTCTTTACAAAATATGTAAGAAATCAGAAAGCAAGAGTGGTATAGTACTTTTAGAACTTTGATTTATCAGAAATTCCAGATCAATCTTAGTCTTCCAACTGCAAATTCTCTAAGAATTGCAACTAATAACATCAGCTGTCTTAGTTTTATTACAATCAATTGACTTTTACATAATGTAGTGCATAAATTTATCATGAAGGACCATTTAGTAGCTTGGGAAACAACAATTGAAATGCCTTTCAGCTTATGAACATCTTAAACTTATATCTACTAACATCTGCTGTCCTAATTATTATAATCGAGATTCTGTCATACATTGTCCAATTAACATTTCACTACTCTAACTTTGAAAAGGAACAAACATTTACTTTTGACCATTAATAATTAAATAAGGAAAATCATCCTACTCCTGAATGCTAATATGATAATTAATCTTAGAAGCAATGATCTGGTTTCAACATCGTTTATCTGGGCTGATTATTAGAACTGTCATGGCACTCCTTAACTGGCATTTCCTCATCTGATATTCCATGGACAGTCTTACTCAGCTGCTGACATGCAGATTGGTGCATGCCACATAATTCACACCTAAACCACTCCATGTATTCCTGTAGGCACTCTTGCATTAGGATTGGACTATTTATCATGCTTAAAAAGAGGTATTTCTCCGTCAATCACAAACAAGTTTATCGAATAGTAAGTCAAACTGCTGCTCATGATATGCTGTCATGATGTATGGCAGGTGTTCATCCCAGTTGATTTGTCTATAATTTAAAAACTTTGCCATTTCAGTCACAACTTGGCACTTTATAGTAACCTGTTAGACTCAGGGATGGGGTGAATATTGTAGTGATTGTCTTCCACACACTCAAAATCTTACACTGTTTAGAAAATAATTAGTTGTAAAGTGATTTTAATCCATCTATACTTCTTCCCACACTCCCTTGTTCAACCAATAATACATCTTCAACAGACTGTGTTGCTGTATCAACCAATAGGTAAGCACTGATCTACTTTATTAAGTATGGTAACAATCAGCACATTCTGATTACGTCATTCATGCTCTGGAAGAACACCACCTGAACATAGAAATATTCTCTATAATATAAAACCTGTCTCTGCTGTTTTTTTCTTTTCTTTTAGAATTGCACAGAGTGCAGTATCTACACAATTACTGTCTCAGCACAAATGCAGCCAGAAAAGAACAATTCTGCATGTTAAAGTATGCTAACACATTAAGAAATCTGAAGTATATCTTGCATATGAGCTTTGTGAATCATTAACTGGATCTCAGACAAGAGCCATTGCTTGATGTGTTATAATAAAGGTATAGTACATCTTACTGCACTTGTAATTACTTATACAAGTGCCACAGGTTATGAAAGTCTGCATTACATTTGTATATCTGGACTATTCAGTGACTCACTCCAGAGATCCTGAAATATCATTTGTGAAGTCCATCCACCAGCAGACTCAACATATATGAATGACTGTTACAAGTGATTAAATTATTTTCATTCCTATACAATTTTCCCCTTCAGTTTATACACCAGTGACTGGGCCTGCAATATAACAGTCATATTACTGCAATGTTGTGATCCAAGATGTAATAACTACCACATTTTAAAAGAATGTTGTTATTTCAGTGACACTTGGTTCACCCTAATGGAAAACTTTCTAGTATAAAAGTGATGTTTTACAAATGTGAAAATTTCAAGGAGATATGTTTTTGCCATGTAAAATGTGTTCAAACGCTCTCAGAATACAACTAGCATACACTATTACACGTTCTACTCCATCATACGTCTGTAATAATACTTTCCCAATTCTATTACATTTAGTATAAATATCTAGCAGGAATGCATTACCTTATCTTGGATAAGCTAACATTAAGTCCTCTACTAGAGATTTACTGTTTTAATGATTGAAATATGTAGTCATAACTTTCTTCAGTCCACCTAAACTGGATTTTAACTTCAGTCAAAGGCCAGGAGTCATTAATAATACAATAAAAAACTGCAGACATAGGTTAGGACCATTTTCTGACCATAATATGATCAAGCAATTTCAGCTGTGTTCACTTACCAAGCAATTGTTTGAATAGATGTATGTATGTGGTGGCAAATTACTGTTGTCAAACCAAGTGACCTTTGGTCTCTCAAATGTATCAGTATATAATTGTGGGCCATTGCATAATCAAACAATTTCTAACCAAAATATAATTACTGCAACTTCTTCATCTCCTGATACATTTTAAAAGTTACTCCTTCAAAACGTGATTAAGATGGAGATGTATTTAACACCCACATTACTTTGCATTGTTTTACCTGGTGGTCTCTTTACAAATTTATCCACAGGATATATCTTCATAATCTGCTGCTGCTGCTGCATAAGTGACAAATGAAATAACTTCTCCAAGAAGACTTTTATTTTAAAACTTGAACTCAGCCAATTAGATTACTGCTCTTCTTTCAGAGTCAAAATGTTGGCATAACCCAGTTATAAATGTGTCTAGTGATTGAGTTGCTCCTCATCCAATTGAGTCAAGCACTGTCCATCAAAACTCATCATTTGTCCCTGAGTGACCTCTTACAATATTCAAGTAATCAAGGTCTTCCTTAGACGAACCATTGAATTTCATAAAACAAATTAGTTTGTATCACTAACATGGACATCTTCAGCAGTTTTTAATCCAACATGTGGCTGAAACATCCATGATTGCAGATGCATGGTTTGTTGTTGGTGCTCATGGAACTCTACATCCAGAAAATACTTTTGTCATTGAATGATACAAATGAGAACTTATTTTTTAGTTCTAGATTGTCTCAGTTTTCTATAGTAGTTCCAAGCAGCATGTTGCTCCTTGAATAGAAGCTTCTTTATGGGGTACATTTTGCTGTCTACCACCATACACACACACACACACACTCTATCCTATCAGCAAGGCAGTCCTCTTGGCACTTCGTATTCCAGACAGCCACAAGTAAAACAACCCAGGATAGAGTTTAAATACTCTGGTAACAGTAATTCCCATAGAGACCTCTATTTAATCTCATGATCATCAATATACAAACACATCAATCTTCAATCACCAACACTTTCTATTAACAAAGTGTGAAACTCAAAAGTAGAATCTTGTTAAAAGATCTAAGCTATGATCTTCTTGATTAAGTTTCTAGATAGTGGTAAGAGTCAATTTCGAAGATATACTGGAGTTGGAAACCTATGATTAGCAGGTGTAAAAAAGACACACACAATAATCTTATATTAAAAAAGACAACCAAACAGCAAAATCTTGTGGTCACATCACCCTTACTCTATAGCAGTGGTGCACAAAGTCCGGCTTCCCGGACGAGTCGCCGAATGGCTTTGCTTCCTCTGTGTTGGTACTTGGGTAGTGATGTTAAATGCCCAGGAGGGTCAGGTGCATTAGACCTCTTCCTCCATCCCGAAGGTTGATGGCATCTATCGTTAAGTGTTTGTTAATTGGTATAACTTTGGGCCAGAGTATGACACCGTACTCAGGCCCGTTTCAGGTCAGTGTCCATGCATAGTCTCGACAATAATTTTTTTTCTTTTATATATATATATTATTTATTTGTTTTTTTATTATCATTTTTTCATTCTTTCTTTCTTCCATAAATAAAATACTAATATTACTAGTAATAATAATATAAAATACTATTACTAGTAGTAGTAATAATAATAAAATAAAATAAGAAAAAAAAAAGGGTACAATAATAAAAACTAGGTTTAAGTGTCTAGTGCATGGTGGCCAGCTTGTTTGATATTTCTTAAATATATGTTAAAAGGTGAGAGGTATTTAGGACTAATTTCATCATGTTCGTAGTATCTGTCAAGATCACACATTAAGTCATTTTTATGCCAATTTTTATTAAAATACTTTAGAGAATTATGCAAGAATCTTACAGATATTGTTTTATGTTTGCATACCCCTACATGAATGTGGATGAAGTGCAACGTGGTACTTTAGAGGCTGAAGTTAAAAAACTGAATTTTGTATTCTTTGTAGTTTCTGTAATTGTTTGGGTGCTATG
>NC_134837.1:22716017-22775310 GCF_004210375.1 Tachypleus tridentatus | reverse complement strand
CCTTGATTTCCTTACTTTCTTTATCAAGCACCATACCATTTCCAACATTCTTCCATTCTTCTGCCCAACTGCACCTCATCACTCTACATCATCAAAGAGTGACATCCCTTCATCTTTATTTATGGATTTATATGATCTATTGCTCATTGGGATGGACTATCCAATCATTTTCTATCATTTTCATGTTGCCTATCCACCTATTCTGTATACCTGTGTAAATGACTTTTATCACCATTTTATCCTTCTCACCACCCCTCCTAGCTGACCTACTTTACCTTCAACACCTTTAAGTATCTCTTTAACCATGGCCCAGCATGCTCAGGTAGTTAAGATGCTTGACTCATGAGTTTGAATACCTGTTGTACCAAACATTTTCATTCTTTCAGCCATGAGGGTGATATAATGTAATGGTCAATCCCACTGTTTGTTATTAAAAAAGAATAGCTCGAGTTGGTGGGGTTGGTGATGATTAGTTTTCCCTCTTGTCTTTGACTACTAAATTAGGGACAGTAAGCACAGATAACCCTTGTGTAGCTTTGTGCAAAATTCGAAATAAACCAAACCTCTTCAGTCATGACATCTCTGTTTGTACCATTGCATATTATTGGGCATTGCTATTTACCATATTCTGCCTTGTCCAATGCTGTAGGATCTTTTTTAAACCATCTTGTACTCTTTCTTAATCCACAGACCCCTCATCCTACACCTTGCCCACTGAGACCTAAAAGGACTTTTCCATGCCATCATTTGGAACCATTTTGAACCACTTGGTACTTGATCCCTATATTTGATCAACTGCTCAGCTGGTCCATGAGAGCTAACAGAAAGGTGTAAGTACTTTCTTACAGTTCCAGAAAACTGATGGAGCCCAGATCATGGTTGACTACTTCCTTAGGAAAACAGCAAATAACGTGCACCAAAATCACTGGATATTTTGCTCTGAGGAATGATAGTAGACTTGACTTGAGTAGACATGTAGATTTTGCCTAGATGTTGATCAACAAAGTAGTCTTCTCTAACCTCAGTTCTGGTATTTGCATACTAGGTTGGATGTGCTACAGAAATGATCAGTCACCCTTGTGTACAGACAGTGAACTGATATTCTTGTAGAGAGGTTATATGCTGGTTTTTAACTACTGTTCTTATCCAAATGTAAAGAAAGTATTTTGAAAATCAGCATTGTTAATAACTTTTGATGTGATGACATAACAGTCTGATGCAGGATATTAGAATATTTAAAACAGTTACAGAAAAGGCTATTCATGTGTTTGAAGATTTATGGGATAGTTGAGATGTTTGTTTAGTGCTATTATTAATATATATCCAGCCATCAAAGGACTATCTTTGCTGAAAGTTAAATTTGTACACTGAGTACAAATTCAGAGTATCCATTCTTTGAAACCCACTGAGTCAACTTACCCCATATTTAAATATATTTTTTAGAATTTAACCAACTAATTATTAAGAAGCAAAATAAAGAAATACATAAAACATAAACAAACATTAACACATAAATCTGCATTTAATAAAATATTTTTGGTAACATTCATGTATAACATTATTCACAACAAATTAATATTTCTTCATTTATTTATTAAAACAAAGGAATCTGTTTGTCAATGATGTGTATAGCAGTTATTATGTTTACACTATCCATTAGAAATTGTGCCTACACTTATGTTAAGGATTTCACGGTATTTTGGTTTATATCCCATTTTCTCTCTAGATTATGTTTACTACCATTAGCAAAGTTTTTTACTCCCACATTTACATTTGTTTGTTTTTTGGCTAATGTATAAGATTTTATTCAGAAAATAGATATAATAGTTGTATTTTAAACATCAGCAGGACCTTTTAATGCTCGTACATTTATTTTAGTGGTTTTGTTAGTTCATTAATGCTTGATGTGAAAATAGGGTATATATATATTAGTTATATTTAAACATCTTAGAATTTTCTTGATCGTGTTGAAGAAGACAAGAAAAGATATTGTGCAGAACTTTAAAGAATACCAGCAATCAGAAGCTTATCAAACTTATTTGAAGCAAAAGAAACTCAAAATGTTTTCTGTAAGTAACGATATTATCTGTAGATGGTCTAATTTTACCCATGAGTAGCTGAATATTAATAGTGTACTTTATTCAAAATCATTATTTCAGACTTTAAAAGTTTGTGAACAGTATCAAGAAATAAAGTCAGTAGTTTTAAGTTTGTGAGAGAAATAACCAAATATACAAACAGACCTGATCTTTTTTTAAAGTGAATAGGATTTTAACTGTGAATCTAACATGTGTATTATTTAGTGGTTTTGATATTAGCCCTATAAGTAGTTGTACTATGTCCACTAAACTTATATAAATAATGTATCGCTTAATGATTTCTATAATTTACTTTTGTGTAATAGCAAATTAATACATTGCTTCAGGTTTCATATGTAAATCACAATGCTCTACAGTTCAAGGTTTCTAAGAAAGATTCAGGTTAAATTGATTCAATTTAATGATATTTTTCTTTGACCTTTGGTATTCTATTGCTTATCTTAAGTTTGTTTGTCTAATACTAAAAATTTTCAAAATAAATCACCAAGAAGAATTTATACAGTACATTTACCAGAGCATTACTGCACAAGTTAGAAATTATTAAACTATTGTTTAAATATTTGTCCAATCATTTTTTATGGTATTGACATCCATCTGAATCTTTAAGTATTCAACAGTTTAAATTACCCACCAATGAGTATTACAGAAATGTAACATGGTAGTTCATAGTAGTATGAACATATGTTATAAAAATAACAGTAAATAATTCTGTCAATTTGTTTGGTTCTTCTTGCCTTTGTACCATATTCATGTAATATTTCCTCCTCTAGACTGTAACGATAGAAATAAAAGTTTATTTGAGCAGGAGAACAGCTCATCATTTATCATTCAAGATATAGAGGTTGGTTTCAGTTTTGTTTTGTTTCAATTAAAACAAAACTTGGTGGTAATGAGTTTAAGTATGAATGTCAGTTGGGAACCAAAATGGCTCATGTCAGAATTGGAGTGTAGATTTGTGCAAATTTTGTGAAACTTGAGATAAGTCTCTTAAGACATATTGCATTGCTCTAAGGTAGTAATTTCTAGCTTGTGCAGACATATTTATTAATCAGAATAGACTTTTTATGTTAATAACTCCTGAAATGGTTTTAAAAAACATATAAATTTATCAATGAATACAATGTTGAATAATATATATCAGCTTCTGTGTTGATAAATGGAGGCATGTAAATCATCAAAGTTTATTACGGTAGATTGTAAGACAGAGTGGGCAGATAAAATATCAGTTTGTATTGTCAGCACATTATACAGAGTTTGCACAATTCCTGGAAGCTCCTGGAACTACTTTTTTTACACCTCCAGAACTCTGGTTATTTTTAAAATTATTTTTAAAACTTCAGAAAATTTTTAATTTGAATAAAAATTAAATCAAAAAATTGCTACAGAATGTAAAATAATCATTTCCAGTACAATACCTAACCTATTTTCACATCCTGCTTTCCTGCTTCAGTGCTGCTCTCTGTATGCAAATTTTTATTGCTTTCTATTAGCCTTGAAATTTCCCTAAATCTAATGTGTGTCCATGTGATATTGCTGTGTTGCATGACCAGAGTTAACATATCTAATGTTTACCTTATCATTCACATTTCCCTAGCATCTAGACTTTATCTTCAGTCTCTACACCATGGACAAGTTTACCACTTCTGAATTCACCTGGTGTTGGCCTCATATGTTTGTTTTTTTGGGTTTTTTCACATTATATAAGCCTTTAATTATCACATTCATGGCTTGGGATTGAGATTCCACAATTATTATTTTGTTTGTGTGTTTTTGAATTTCAGGCAAAGCTACTCAAGGGCTATGTGTGCTAGCCATCCCTAATTTAGCATTTGTAAGACTAGAGGGAAGGCAGCTAGTCATCACCACCCACCATCACTTCTTGGGCTACTTTTACCAATGAATAGTAGGATTGACCATCACATTACAACACACCCACAGCTGAAAGGACAAGTATGTTTGGTGCCACAGGGATTCAAACCCAACCCTCAGATTACAAGTCGAACCCCTAACCCACCTGACCATGTCAAGCTGGTTGAGTCTCATCTCACACCCATTCAGTATATAATTCATTTGAGTGTATTATTCAGTTACCATCTCAGTAGAGCACAGTTTTCTATACTGAATTTGCAGGTCATGGAGGGTTTGGCTCCCACAGCTCTATCCTTTCCTTGTCTTTCCATGAGAGAGGTTTTCTATCTATTGAGGAATTGGGTTTCCTTGGAAACCCTTTTCCCTATGGTCATGCTTAGGTCTTTTCTTGTGTACTACAATATCAATGGAACTTCCCTTGGGATGGCTTTGACTTTTCTGATAATTTCTCATATCAATGCTATTGATGCTTACAGAAATTCTAAGCTTTTCCCATTCAGGTGTCTTGTTCCACACATTACTGCACAGGCAGTGGATACATTAAATCAGGAATAGTCCAATCTCTTCCTTAGTACCAATCTTCTATTCATGTTCTTCTTGTTGAAACACTTTGGCTGGCCCAATTGTGGTTTCTTCTGCTAAGTCTTCTGACTTTTCTCTTCCACTCTCCATTTTCTTTAACCTTGTACTTCTCTCTTCCATACAGCAATGTCATCGCTCTCTGGCTTCACATATAGGATTTGTCATGTCTCATTCTGCTCATCCATCCTTCATAGAGTTCATCAACAGAAGTGTCATATTTATCACTGTATGTCTCAGCAGCAATCCTTATCTCTATTCTTCTGTTCCTCACCTCTCTGTATCTTTTGCTTTTTTGACTATGGCTAGTCTATTTTGACTGTTCCTGGTTTCTGGATGGCTTCCTTGACTAATTTCCAATTTCTTATTACATCAGTTTTTTTCCTCCTAGCCTTCCTCATTCTTTTAGCTACCAGACTGTGGTCTTAATGTTGTTCTCAATGCCCTAACTTCCTTTGAACTTACGGCTTCTTAGTCCTTACATTATCTGTCTCTTAAACATATTTCTTCCTCTTTCTCATTTATTGTCATTGGTGTTTTGATGTGTATGCCATCAGTTCTTCTTACATTCTATTCCACTCCTCCTATGTCCTTTTCTATCGTCCTGTTTTTCTCCCTAAATTTTCTGTATTAATGTAAAGTGATAGTGTATTCACTTTTATATTTCTTCTGTCCATTATCATCTTTATTCTAGTTTTTGAACTAACAAGTACTGCTATAGAGGACAGCATTGGACCAGAAAAGCTAGATGTAAGGGAAGTGAGTACATACAAGAAATACATTTTCAATGTTATAAAATGTTAGTATCTTTCAGAATAATTTATTCTGTTAACTTATAGTTAGGAAGTCTGCAAGCATATCAAGTTTCATATGTTCATGTCTTGTCTTCTGTTTTACAAATGGTGCATGCTATGGCATGGCATTATTGTTATGTACAGTAGTACTAATAGGATTTAATTAAGTTTTGTTGAATATATCAGTAAAAAATATTTAAGTATATAGTTCAAATGGCAGAAAATTAAAGAATCTTAAAACCTGTGATGGGATATCTATTTTTAATGAACAATGGCTGTCCAAAGAAAGAACCACAAACAGACAGCAGGGCTGTATTATTTATTAGGCACAGTGCCTAGGGCCTATGGAAATTATGGGTTCATGAAAATTTTCCTTAAAAGTTAATCTTAGCAGGCCAAAAAATAATAAGCATAGAAACATGAAATAAACATTTTATTGTAAAGATTTTACTACATATATTACAATATGTTTTTTATATATGCATTAGTTTGTGTACTCACTTTCATATTTATGTATTTCACTAAAAAGACTTCTTTATTCCACTGGTTTGGCATGGCCAGGTGGTTAAGGCACTTGACTTGTAATCTGAGGGTCGAGGGTTCAAATCCCCATCACATCAAACATGCTCGCCCTTTCAGCCATGGAGGCATTATAATGTGATGGTCAGTCCCACTATTCATTGGTTAAATAGTAGTCCAAGAGTTGAGAGTGAGTGGTGATGACTAGCTGCCCTCCCTCTAGTCTTACACTGCTAAATTCATTATTTCATACTGAGCCATTTTTAATAGAATTCAGTATATTACAAGATATTAGTACATTTTTGATAAAGATGTTAATTTGTACAGCATTTGTGCAGCTATGGCAATGTATACTTAAAACAGTTATAATTTATCTAACTTTTGGTTTAACTTACAAGACTCGCAGGGCCTATGAACAGAAGGCACCTAGGCCATACAGTCATCTTGATCTGTTACTGACAGACAGAGAACAAATATAGTGTTTGTGAGAAAGTACATGGTGTTGCCAGTATAAACTAATTGGTGCTAGTTAGCTATATATAATAGAAAACTGTCAAGATCTGAATGTAACAAATATATGTAAAAGATTTTTCATAACTAAAAGCAACAAAACATACAGAGCTACAGTGGTAACTTTGACAGATATACTGAAGTAACTAACTTACCTTTTTATAATCTGATAAAAAGAAAAGTCTCAAAGTTTTGATAAACAAATGATACATATTTATTTTGTTATTTCTACTTAAATTACGTTGTAAATTCCTGCATTTTTCATACCCTCAAAAAGTTTTCATTTTCTCCTAGAAAATTTTTGAACTTAGTTTCACATTATCTGCTCAACACTAATGAATCTGAAGTTTTCTCATGTACCTTAATCAATCAACAGAATCCTTACCATGATTATCAAGTATATGTTATTTGTATGGTTGTAAAAAAGATAAATATGCTTGTAGTGTTTTTAAATGCCAGTGCAGCATTAACTCTTTGACTTGAAGTGTAATCTTCAAACTCTTTCTGCATGCCATGAAGTATTACTGAGTTATATTCAAACTTTAATTAAACCACTTTACTATCAGTGTATTTTAATGAAATTAGCATTATCAAGTATAATTCAAAATTTTATTTGATGTAAGTTTTTAGTCCTTTTATTTTGAAAGAACCTCCAAAACAGTACCTACAACTTTTGTTACCACATCATGTGTTTGTAGTTAAAAATAGCTTACAATTCTTCTGTTTTACTAATACACAAAACTATGTATACAGGATGTTCCTTGAGACGTTTCAAATTCCAATCAGACAGTTAGCAGAAGAGAAGCTCTATATCTTTCCCAATCCGACAGCAGCCACATCCACATTTTAAACCACAGTTGTGTATTTTGAAGGGCATATTTGTAACCAAAAGAAAGAGCTAATTTTAAGGTACAGTTTTACAATGATTAGGTTAAAATTGGTGCCCATTGTTCATTTTCAGGCTTATTAAACTGATAAAGTATTGTTGCAGGTATATTATGGCAAGCATATAGTTATTTTATCTCATCTAATACATATTAATGTTATACATGGATAAATTATGTATAGGTTTTATCTTTATATTTTAGTTAATTGTCTGGTATTTGTGTTTTAAAATTCATATCTGACAGGTTTATTCATTTTTTTATATAACCTAAACACCCAGACTTAGGAAGGACGGGAGGACTAAGCTGCTAACACAGCAGGTCTACTCAGCAGTACTTGCAGGAGGCTAAAGTACTGCTGACAATACTATTCATTGCCAGTAGGCACCTGCTGACATAAATAATTAATGGTAAAGAACAGGAAAGGAAAATAATATATTAAAATAAACTAAAAATGAGAAGGTAAAGATGTGAAATTACACACATGACCCAAAGAAGATGTTTTAAAATTACTTCACAAAAAGTTAAAAGGTATGTACATATTTCCATTTCTTAATTTTAAACATTTCATTAAACTGTACATTGGTTATAATAGCTACACTTAGTGGTATGATAGAAAAAGTGAAAAATAAAAAATAAACATTTACCTCGAAAAAACTTTTGATGTTCTTGTAAGATGTTCTTGAGGTTATTCAAATTAAATTTGAAAAATATAAAGAAAAGTATTTCTATAATTAACATGAATATCACCTGACACATGAACTGTTCAGAAAGTTGATGCAAATAAATATAATAAATAATAAGTTTTTATTGGTATTAATAGAAAAACTCAAAATTCAATATCTTAATTTCCTGAAACTATATTCTTTTAGGAAAGTTCTTGTCAAATTTCAAACAATTTTATGAACTAGTTTTATGATGAGAGCAATGTTATGTACTTACAATATTAACTGGTAGTCATAGGGTTAAACATGTTCATTATGACTATAGCACCATGCTGCTCTACTTATATGTTAGTGACCCAAGAAATACCAGCCACATATCTGATAACTATTTGCTACTGTGTCACAAAAGATCCATAAGCATGCCACATGCCATGATTGTAGTTTAATCTGTAGAACAATATTCTTGTGCATGTGATAGAATAAGAAAAATTTGTGTGTGAAAGAGGTATTTCTCAGTACACCACTTTATTTACCTTCCATCATGCTTCATCATTTCTAAACATATGTTTCAAATAGTAAACTCTTTTGTGGAACAAAAATAAATAATGTTCATCATGCACAAAATTCCTTGCAAGTAACAAATCTCTACTCTATATAGAACCATTTAAAATCAGGTTGTATTACTTCTCTTGGAGCATATTGCCATCAGTGTAGCGTGTGCAACATGATAAGGTTACTATTTTCTCTTTTCAGAGTGTCAGAGTATGTAATGCAGACTGGAGTATCTTAGACCTTTGTGAATAAAACAACCCTTATCTCCAAGTAAGTAGAATTAATAATTTGTTTACCTAGGGATAAGGGTCATTTTATTCACAAAGCATACTGTTTACCTACAACCAATGAAACTACAACTTTTTCTTTGTGAGGTTGTGGACAATTGTAGGCACTTAATGACACCCCTTTTATTAAATAAACATAATATCTAGCATACAAAACGTACAAAGTTGTAAATTAAAGTTTATTTCTTCAGCAGTGTTAAATTTGGAAGAAAAGAAGAAAAAAAAGAATTATACTTTGAGAGTTTATATATACATTTTATTTGACCAGTGCTTTCCTTTTGAAGAAAGAAAAAATTTTGGTGCTGTGATAATTAATATTATTGTTGTTGAGGGCTGTTTTTCTTCTGTACAGTTATCTTGTTTTATGTGCACTTGTTTCTCTACCAGTTGAATGACAATTTGTCAGGAAGTGGTATTATCGATAGGATGAAGGAGTCTCATTCAAGAGGAAGAGAAAGCTGCTGGATGTGGATGGTTGTATGTTAGACCCATTGGGTGTAGCATAAATCATTTCTTGGACATCAGGCTTTTGCTGATGCATCAGAGTGTCTGATGAACATGTCCTTACAGTCCAGAGAAAGAGGACTTTCAGCATGTGGGAGCATCATGAGTTACTAAGAGAGTTTTTCTGAGGCGTAACTTCAGTATTCAGGAGACTTAATACATCATAGTATGGTGTTTCTGAAATTGATTGAGGATTTACTAGAGCCACTCTATTTCTGGTCCATCCCATCACTGTTTGATTAGGGAGAAACTAGGGAAGACATTGGCAGTCTAAGCTCAAACACAGGAGCTGTTTTACAAGCAGGTTCAATGGTACACAGACAGGTGAAGTTAGTAATTTTTAGTATCGCATTGAACCTGTACAAGCAGAGAAACCTATTGTCAAAACAACTATGGGTCACATAGGAACCTGGAGTTGCCTGAACCATTTGATGTGTTCCTGTAGGTACCTTATCATTCCACACCTAGAAGCAGGAATTTTGTATTCATCCATAAGCTATGAGTTCAGATTTGGGAGGTTCATGGCTAGATCACAAGCACTGGTAAGGAAATGTGAAGTAGATCTCATGTCTAGTGTAGGAGGGAATGGCTAAGAAGATTTGAACCATTTCTTTAGTTGTTTTATTTGGTCACTGTTAGAAAAATAAGGACTGTGAAGCAGGCACATCCTCAAGACTGGAACAAGGTCATGGCAGAGTTGCACCAGTGCTTTGATCCAGTTGAAGATCTAGCAGTTTATTAAGCTAAGTTCAAAATTCAAAGTTGTGTCCTCCTGAAAGGTTGAATACCTGTGTGGAAAACCTTCACCAGCTTACAAAAGATAACCTCCTTGTTCATAACCACCACAGATTGCAAAGACGCCATTGTGGATAATTTCAGAGAGCCAAGTAAAACAATGTGGCATCACTTGGGAGTGAGGGACATTCTCTCCTCTCTAAGGCAGTGTCCACCGCAATATGTTTTAAAGTGGTAACTTTGAACAAATCGCAAGAAGTGAAAAGCCTACAGTAGAAGCTGTCCCTGGGCTTGGACAGCCTAGTGTAAACAAACAGTTTAGTTACAGTCACATTATGCTATTTGTATATAACTGCTTAGGTGTAGAATATCAAATACCACAATAATTTTTTTTTTCCTTTTACTTCTTCACAGTAACTATACATGAAAAGAACAACAAATGTATTACTTATACCTAGACTCAGGCTTTTTGTCATAGAGAATGAAGCACTCATAATCTTTGTTATGGTATTTTGTCTCCATAGTAATTCATCTTTATTTCAAATATGCTTTACAGAACACAGAAATAGAAAAGAATGTCCTATAACTACTATAATTTAAGTGGCTTTATAAATAGAAAATTTTTCTGCTAGAAGCTTGAAATTGAACAACACTATTGGAATGAAATTGAGGCCAAATGTATACTTATGAGCATCACAACATGATCGTTATAAATATCTTCTCAGAAAAGATGCTCTTCTGTTATTGATTATAGATAATTCAGTAGAAGTGCCATGGAGGCCTATTGGCATTTTTTAAAAGACAAAGTGAAATGTAAAGAATATATCATATGTATTTGACATTTTTTTCATATATTGGTGTAGCAAGAAGATTAAAACGTCTTAACTTTATGTTTTGTTGTTTATCAATATCTATCTTACAAGTTTGTAATTAGTTGGAACTGACACACAAAACAGTAAAAAGTAGAAAATGAAATCTTAAATGAGAAATTCAAAGTGCAAGAGCATCATATGATACAGGTAAAAATTGAGAATGCATTGAAATATTTTTTTTTGAAATTCAGAATTAGATAATATAACAAGTTGAATAAGAAACTACATTTTCGTGACAAGCATATTAACATACATTAATAACAAAGCTAGATAATTGTTCAAAACCCCAGTTTTTATTCTTAGTATTGAACATTGGTAAAAGGTTTTACTAAGTTTCTGACATCTTGGTTATACATTGTATTGCATGAGTCTGTAAAGCCATTTCTTGTCTTTTACATTTGAGATCATTGTAACATGAATGATACTATGAACAAAAATTGTGGTCTGTTCTTATGGTATGACATCCCTTCTGTCATGTGGATAATGTATCCACTTGTATAAAGAACTTAATATATATATGTATTGTAATGTTTTCCTTTATTTATAAATTAACAGGATGATCTTTTATCTGGCTTCCAGTAGATAGACTGCATTATATCTTTAAGACATACCTTTCTTCAGATTTATAATTTGAACTCTAAAATAGCACTTTCCAAACATTTTTGGTGCCAATCCAGTTTGAAACATCCCACATCTGTGCAACCCCATCTATTTGAAAATTTATTTCACCTTGCTCATTCAGCTTTTTTTGCTACATACGACCTCCACCCTCCCACTGAACTCATGACCACTGGTTTGGAAACAAGTAATCTGTCATAATAAAATTAGAGGAACTGGTGATGGAGAAGAACTACAAGAACTTGGTCAATGATTGTATTGATTATTTCAAGAAAGATTGTAATTGTTTACAACCCTCCTTTCTTGTGTTCAAAACTTGGTAAAAGGCAAATAAAATAGAAATATAAGCACTATTTGAATATGGTATTTGACAAAATCTGTTTTTATGATTCCTGCAGGCTATTCTGAGGGGAAATGAAAATACCACATTTTACTATATGAAACAAACTTAAATCTTGAAAGAGAGAAAGGGTGTTACTTCATATTTCACCCCAAGGTTACTTGTCAATGGTGCAGTTGGTTCAGTTATGGGGAAAAAAAGATTTCAAGACTCTTTTGAATAACCTCAGCAGGAACAGTCCAATGGGTCAATATATATTTATTATGTGTTCACCATTTAGAATTTTTATACAAACTCTTTTAGAAATGTTGTAAGGAATTTTAATAACATCAAATATTAAGGTTAAAGATGAGCCAGCTGTATGAGTAACTCCATATAATTTAGAACTGTTTGCAATACTACATTTTATATGAATTACTGTTTTTCAAATTTTTGTTACATTTTTTAATACAAATTTGCATTGTTTTAATATTTGTTTGAGATATGCTTGGAATTATCAATATATTTGGGTAGTTTTATTTCAATAACCCTTTGGGAAACAAAACATTTTTACAGGTTTCATAAGATTTCCTTTTTTAATGTGTGTGTGTTAAATCATTTTTGGAAACATAAAGTTCAGACAAAATGATTTCCTTGTGAAAAACTTTTATCAGTGGTGTAGCCAAAAGAACAGAAAACAAAACTACTGTTTTTTTACTCTTTAAAGGGTTTACTCATCATACATAATATTTTTCTCCAGAATTAAGAATGGTTTATGTTTTGTTTTATTCTGAATGCCAAACACCACTAGAACATGTCTGCAAAATTCACAAGTTTTGCCTGTTTTTAAATCCAAAGCCACATAAAGTTTTCCAGAAAATTTCAGTACCCATATCATTTTTCATCAATAGAAAAAGAAAATATTGCAAATATTCTCACTTGTTGATGATATGAATCTGAAGAAGAAATTTGATGTGCACACTTTTAAAAAGATTAATTTTAAGAATGTCACATTTGCTTTAAAATGGCTTGAATTTTGGTTTATATGCCACTTAAAAAACAGAACTTGAAAAAATTATGATGAATGCAAAGTGCTGTAGTTAATGTTGGACTGACCAATTTTTCTCTTGGAAATTATTATATGTACTAATCCTAGCATCATCAGGAATGAGGCACTAAATTCATTCTGTTTATACATAGCTGAGATAGTTACCTTTGTTTTAATTGTAAAGAAATAATATTTATTTTTGAAAACATGTCACATCAATGGGCAGTAAGTAAGAACATTTATTAATAAAAATAAAGAATCCTCCTCCTCTTCATGCAGAGAACATTGCTAAAATTCATTTTGCATACCTCAGCTCAGAGTTTAATATGGTGTCATTGTTGCTTTCTGCTCCTTACACATTGTCACTCTTCACAATAACAAACTTTCAAATCCATGAAACATTAACCATATTTTCACATGCAAATTACTTCCCTTTGAGCTGCTTCCATTTAGAGGTATAAGTGATTTGGATTGACGTAACTCACAAACAAACATGAAATCCATCCACGAGTCATTAAGTGAAAAAAAAAATAGTTGTGCTTTAACTGAATTTACTTTACTCCTAATTCATGTAAGAATCATTACTGAGTTACACTATTTATGTTGTGGATCAGGAGTTAAGCTAAATACAAACTCTGTTTAGCAGCACATAAATAAGATAATGCAATATGAATAACATCTGATTGCTTTCTTTTGCTGTGTTTATGAGATAACACTTGTTTGAGCTGCAGCAGAATTTTGACTATTTATTTTTTATTAAAGTGTTTTTGGATGGATTAACATGTGGGCTTTCAAATTTTTGTCAAATGATTAACTGAATGTATGCATTACTTTATTTGTACTTACAATGTACTTATATTTTGGCATATTCCCAGCAATAATTTTTGTGCTTGTTTGTTGCAGGAAGAAGATACCAATGAACTGTATTGTAAAGTCTGTGATCAGTTTTTTGTGTCACTGCACAATAAAAGAACATCTTTATGGGAGACAACATCTCCAAGCTATTACAGGTATTCAGATCTATATCACATTACAATTTTCTGTAACTAGATAAACATATCTAGTTATCTACCTGTATAAAATCTGTATGTATAAAGTAATAGACCTTTTAACTGTGACTTATTTTGTTTTGATACTTGTTCTCTTTCAATAATTTCTGAAAGCAATAAATTTTCCTCACTTCATAAGCTGGTTCCCCAGTGACACCATGATATGTCTGCAGATCTACGACACCATAAACTTGGTTGTGATACCCATAGTGGGAAAAGCACAGACAGCTTTGAACTTAATAACAAACATTTAAATACATTATTGTTCATTCACTCGTCCTTGTCCATACTTTATATTTTTCATTACCCTCTCTGATATCTTGAATGTAATGTAAATTGCTCATTATAGTATAGGTATTACTAAGGCATACTCTTTGTTTATGAAGATATGAAATAGAAAGTAAATCCCACTTGTCATATCTAAGGTGGTTAAGGCACTCAACTTGTAATCCGAGAGTCACGGGTTCAAATATCCATCACACCAAACATGCTTGCCCTTTCAGCCATAGGAGTGTTATAATGTTACAGTCAATTCCACTATTCGTTGGTAAAAGAATAGCCCAAGAGTTGACAGTGGGTGGTGATGACAAGCTGTCTTTTCTCTAGTCTTACAGTGCTGACGTAGGAATGGCTAGTGCAGATAGCCCTCGTGTAGCTTTACACGAAATTCAAAACAAACAAACTACTACCATCATTACATAAATAGTAGGCTTAAGTTTCCTTGGTAGACTGTAAATACTAAATTTTTTATTTTGTTTGTACTAGTTTGATTTATTGTTGTAAAAGTAACTAAAATATAAAATTTAGTAGCTTAATAAGGTGAATTAGATGATATGATGTGAAACAATTTTAAAATATCTTTATGATGTTTGCATGTGAGTTGCTCCTGCATTATGTCATTCAGCACAGTAACTTGAACCATGTGTTTGTTGAGTGATTTACAGCTTGTATTGTAGAATTAGTACACACAGTTGAGATAACTATAAAACAATAAATAGAAATGGATGTAGACTGTTATGAACCTTACATTATTAGAATAAGCAAGTGTAGTTTCTGTTACAACCTGCAGTCATTATAGAAAGAAAAAAGTAACTTAGATTTATTTCTTAATTTTTTTTATAGTGGTAACAAAGTCAATCAAATGAACTGAGCTTGTATAGAATTAGGAAGGGAAAATAATAAAATATACAACTTTTTACTCAAAAATAAAAACATATAATATTTATTTAGGAGGTTTTATACATTATGCAAGTAAAATTTGAAAACTGTTAAATAAAAAGGAGTATTGTTAACTTGCACTGGAATAGTTAATACTCTGTTTCAATATAATCACAGGCAATGTTTTAGTACAAATTCTTAATAAAAAAAATTAATTTCTTGCAATACAGATGACTTGTAATGTTTACTAAAATTTTGTAAAGTTTCATGAATATGTATACCACATTAAAATTTATAGCACGAATACTTTATGGTTACCTGGTGCTTACAAGAACGTTCAAGATGACAAAACCCATATCGAGAAAGTTACTTAGTCCATTGCTGCTCTCTTATCAAACGGTGGATAGCACGGTTCAGAGCGCCATGAGAATTCCACTTGGGTGAAGGAACTAATTTCAATAGCCAAACTATATAAAATGTTAGGTTTGGTGAAAATGCACTATTTGCCATATCACTCACAGTCTGGTAGTTTGTTGAAGCAGATAGTGAAGTACATTCTTGCAAGGTTTGCTAATCTGTATGGCACTGACTGAAACTAAAACACCTGAAGAATGAGATGATGATGTATTGTGCATCTAATTGCCCTTACGTTTTTGAGGGTGAGAAGGTGCAAAACATGAAGTAACATTTACATACAAGTCTAAATATTTAAGTATCAGATCCCTGTTTTTCTCTGATGGTTATTGTAGTGGATTCATTGACCTACAGATGGCAGCACATTATATTGATAGTTAAGGTACTAGTTTATGTAGATCTCGAAAGTAGTAAGTGTATTTTTTGTTGAATAATTTACTTATTGTGCAGTAGGCAGCATGAATATTGACCATCTTGTGTGAATTAAAGATGAAGGTCTTGGTTTGGCAAAGTTCTGCCTGTGATTATTTATTTCATAACATAGTGTATTGAGATTATTGACCTATAGATGGCAGTGTAGTAAAAGATATCTGTTGAGATACATACAGTAGGGGTTTAGCTTAAGGTGCAATGGCTACCATATGAAAGTTATTGGACAGTTTTGTAGTTGTTTTAATTTATTTTTTATGTATGTATGAGGCCACACACATATTTGTACTGATGTTCTACATGAATTCATTCTTATCTATGCAGGTAATATCAGAGCACAGTATCAGGCAATAGTAAACCAACGTATTTATAATATTAAGATATTTCTGTCAGGTGTACTGAATATTGTTGTCTGAGACCTGTTTGTACAGTAAAAGAGTAAATATCATTAATGCAGTTCACAGTTTTTAGTGTTTTATTGGTGTTCAAGGGTCAAGGTGACTGGAACAATTGAAAATAAAAGGAGAAGAAATGATGATGTAAAAAACAACAATTATTTCTTTCTTTCAGTTTAAAAAAGTGAACATTTCTTAATTAACAAATTTTCGAAATAATTATTATAAATTAGAAAATTGAGTCAGTTAGTCTCTAAAAGTATTTTAGGAGGCAGGCAGATGGAGGGTAATCTGTCTGGTGACACGTGACTTGGTGTGGGAAGTGAGTAGGTCTCAAGTCTCGTAATTTCAAAATTTTGTCTGTTATGAATAGAATATAGAAAACAATATATAGCCAATGATAAATGCAAATTATCAAAACAAAGAACTAAACACTACATAAAATTGTAAGAGAAAAATTAAAATAAAATGAGGAATATAAATTTCATGCTATCCAAAAGAGCAAGGTTACAGTGTTAAATTAAAAAATGTACACAATGAATTTGTAACCATTCTTATTATGTACATGGTGTCCCAGGTGTAACTATAATGCCCATGACCTTTTATACAGTTGCAGGGATGTAATGGGTAGAGGTATAATTCAACTGAAAAAACAAAATCATGATCATTCCTTTATAATGCAAGGTTCTATGTATGAATGGATTCCGTTTGATTGTCCTTGACTAAATTCCACTTTCTGCACCAGTACTTCCTGAGAGAAGGATACTGTGTTGATGCATTGGCAGGTACATTTCCACTGTCCATATGCATGTCCTTGCATAGCATTTGAGACAAAAAAGACAGAATACCCATTTTTTTATGTGATGTATCATAGCTTCAACCAGGAAGGGAACACTCACATTTTTATATTTTACCTCTTTTTTTTTTTTTTACCTTATCTGACATTATTGCACAGTTTTAAAGTGTTAAGCCCATCCTCAGATCTGTCTCAAATTTTCCTGTGGCTACTCTTGAACATAGCAGTGAAGTGATGCCCAGAAACTATGACAGCATAAGAAGTATTTTTGTTTGTCAATTCTCTTTCAATTTCTGGTCATGAATAGGTTCAAAATTCATTGTTGTTGTTTTTGGTTTTTTCCATAATACTTCACTGATTTCATTTTCTTGAAATATTCCTAATAATAACTTAGGACATTTTATTCTTGAGTATAATTATGTAATAAAAATATTTCAAATAGCCTAAAAAATCTTAGAACAGGTTTTTTACCATTGAGGTCTCAAAATGATGTGATACCACAAAATTCTATTTAGATTATTTTATAAATAAAATAATTCACTAGTTATTATCATGATATATCAAATGAAAGCTAAATATTTTTCAAAATACGTGTTATTGTTGTTTTTTGTAATGAAGTTCCTAATGTTCTTTATCAAGGAGAGATACACCGAGAGCTAGCACCTAGATTACAGGGAGTTGAGAATGGTGACTGTCAATCAGTTGGAGAAGGATTCAGTGATGATTCTTACAATGGATGTTCATCATCAGGCAAGACAGCAGATATATCACTACATAAAAATTGGGTCAGCAATGTAAATCAAGCTATTATAGATTTCATGAATGTTACCCATGGTAAGTATTAAGGAACCTTCATATGTTTTGCTTCATTTAATTTTTACTTCAATACCTCTTAAGGCATTATGTATTGTTTAAAATTACACACTTTCATCCATACATATATGAACAATGAATTTGAAATACAAGGTAAGGATGAATAGTTAAAGAAAATTGCAAAACAAAATATGTACTAGATTTAGTATATAGTTAAGAACCTTTAATAACACATGTCCATCACTAATGGATATGGATGAAGTAGAAATTTCAAATTTATTATAATGTCTTGTTTAATACTATTATTGCATAAAACTCAATAAAAAAATATCACAAATTCCCCCTCTGGGTGCCCATGAGTGGCAGCAATAAGGATATAATTCAAACACTAAGTAATAAGTATGTTTGATCTAAAAAAAAACTGACTAAATTATGGTTGTATGACAGAAAATTAATATGGCATACATAAGCTTATTATAAAGAACAGTAGTTTCATTATGAATTATCAAGTTGTTGAAATCTAAATTTCTTTAAATGTTTAGAATTTGTAAGAGTTCTTAACCATAAAAGTGTTGCAGTTTGAAATTATAAATTTCAATTAAACTTTCATTTTAATATTAACCTATCATTATGGCAAGACTAGTTTGTTAAACTCTCCCCATCATGCAAAACTCAAAACATAAATTCTCGAAACCGAAACTATGTATGTGTGTCTTTCTCTATATTAATAAAGTTAAAATAAATGTCATAGCGTTTTGTATGTCATCACCTACAGTTAATAATACCAGATTGTAGAATTTACATGGAACTTTATGATCTTATTCTATTCCATGAACAGATAGTTAATATTATTCAATTGAATACGTGATTTTACTGTTTTTTTCTTAATCAATAAATAATTGGAAAAGAAGATGGGAGAAAAATTGGTAAAGTAAAAAAAAAATACATTTGAATTTGTACAAATCTGTGGTAAAGTCTCTAATCATTTGAAATACTATTGTATGAAAATCTTACTTCAAATTATTGAGTAATTAGTATTTATTTATTTCTAAATAGCAAGAGAAAAAGAAATAGTGGTTTTGAGTCAACATCTGGAGAATGTTAAGCATACCAATTTGGAATTTCAGCAGAAGTTAGAAGAACTGAAAGTAAGAATTAGTCCATTACTGTATTAATGGTAATTTTAAAGATTTCATTTGGCAAATCCTTCTGCTATAGTTGTCTGAAACATGCTGATATTTACTTAATGTGACATGGCTTAATAGTTAGCATGTCAAGTTATGGTTTTAAGGATTCAAGGTTTGAGACGTGCCATTACTGAATACACTTCGCACTACCTCTTCTCATATAAATAGCTATTTTCCTTCAATGCCATCCTATATATACAAAATATTTTTTTGCATGCCACAAGACTTGAGCTCTTGTGTACCCTATGATCAATGTAGTCCTATTGCATCTCACATATAAATCATCATGTGGAAACCCTCCATCAATAAGAGTGCCACACACCCTCATGATGTATGTGACTCCCTCTTGTGAACTATGACATTGTGTTTGGCACTGTTCATACCAAGGTATTTCTATTGTGCTCTTGAATTATGTACTTTTCAACTATATAAAACTCTACAAACTTCAACATTTTTTATTCTAACACTGTTGTGTTTGATCATTCATCATTAACAACAAATTTTAAAATTCAAGTTACTACTTTAGAAGTAATACCTTGTATTAGCACACTTACACATGCTGCAGACGGGAGTAACTTGGCTATGGAATATTGATTCTTGTCTGCCATGAAATTGATTGTTATATGAATCAAGCTGGATTTCCTGATGTTGGCCATATTCCTCCTGAACGTACCAAACATATTTAGGTCAGTGAGGAATTTGACATCCTTTTTCTTCCACCTAATTTTACCATGTCATCCTATTCCTATACTGCAGAATCGACTGAGCCTAATACAGTTTTTTTTCAAACATGACTTCTTGGGTACATTCTAATTTATCTGTTTCCTGATTTCTTATAATCCCTTTCCTTCTTTGTTACTTGATACCCCCTCCTCTTATTAGTTTGTGTCTCCCCTTGGATTCTAAGGTTCATGCAGAAAGGTTTGTCTCTCAGATGATCAAGAGTGCTAGCATGCATCACCCTCCTCGAGCTTTGGATCAGTTTATTTTAACCTGCCATCAGGCTGAATTTCCATTTGCTGATTCTCAGAAGCTGGAATTGACTTTGACCATGTGAGGAGCAGACCTTAATTATCCTGCTCATTTATTCCATGCCCAGTTTTCCTACCTTTGTCTTACCCTTCTGACTCTCCTATGGTACTTGTCTACTACCTACCTCCTTTCCGAGGTGTTACACAAGGATCCTGAGGGTTTTTCAGGGGGATAACTTCTCCATTATTACCTTGTTTTGCTTTTATTAGGATTTTCTGGGCAGGAATGCTACGTTATCCCAATTTTGAATATCATCTACTTATCTCATGAAATCACATTTGGCTCTTTCTCCAGTTGTCTATTTTTGGAAATATTTCTGAGACTTTGGAATTCTATGTTCAGTGGATGAGACAGCAGTTGACCTTTTCATCTTTGGTCGATTGTTTGTCTTATTCAGAGCCTAAATAAGTCCCTATTATTGATTCCCATTCTGGTACTCTCCAATTCCTTCTCTCACCATATTATTCAATGCAGATGGACATGTCTCTAACAGTACCAGTAACTACCTGATGGGTTCTGGTCCATTGGAGAACCACTTAACCAATTTTATTCCCCTATGATGAGTTTTCACTGCAGATCTGTCAGTTACTTCTGTATTATTCGAGGGACTTGTTTTCCACTTCCTTTCCCATCCTCTATTGTCTTGGGCACTTACATTCTATCCATTGGTTCAGGATCCTACCATCAGTCTAGGTCTGCCCTATGTTGTAGAAAATCTTCTCTTCTAAGCATGTAACTTATTCTTCTCTACATTTTTTTTCTAGACTGCTTGTGGTACCCAAGAAAAATGGGGACTGTTAGCCAGAAATCGATTTGTCCTGCTTGAAGCAATTATTGGTTTCTTCCCAATTTACCATGCAGTCTTATCCCATCCTCAGGTGAGCATTTTCTCCAGGTATGTGGATTACCAAGGTAAATATCATGAATTCTTATCTCAGCATTCCAGTATCTCATTTGTTGAGGTGCTGTCTTCAGTGTTCCTCACAGCATAATTTTCAAATTTGTACCCTGCCCATCAAGACTTTCTTCAGCCTCATATTTTGTTTGTTAAGTGGTCAAAGCCTTTGCCTAACATGTGCATGCTCAGAGGTTGCTCATACACCATTACATGGGCAACCGCTTCTGTTAGTACATTCCAAATAGGAGTCCATCCATCACACTCACTCATCTGCTGCTTTCAGAAGCAATTTGTGTGGGTTGGTTAATCAAGTAAGCAAAGTTGTTCATTTTTCCCACCCAATATCTTGCCCACCTGAGAGTCTTATCATCTCTGATCTCAGTTTTGCCCAACCTTCTTTTCTTCAACTCTATTCGATGGAGCTTTCAGTTCTCCATGTCCTTACTACTACATCTATTACTGCTTGTGAAATTTTATCACTTTGGGGGATGTGATCTTTTATGTTAGCCGTTATCCCCTTGAGTCAAGCATGTACAAGGTCTCTTCATTGGATTCTACACAACAAGTAGAGCCTTGTGAGGGATCTATTAGAGGCTCCTATTTCCCTTCCTTTTTACCTTGTCGATGATCTGTATTGGTAACTGGACAGGGCTCTTACCATATCAATATCCTGGGGCTTTTGACTGTAGCACACCACACTTTGATCTTTTTCTTGTCTTACTGGGAATCTTCTGGTCATATAATTCCCAACACTTCTATGATGGTGAATTATATCAATCACCAAGGTGGTACCCATTCTCATTCCCTTTGTGTTCAAACCTTGAATCTTCTTTATTTGGGGTCCACATGCTTAGTATTCATCTCTTTATATGTCCTGTCCAAGATGCATTTAATCTGGAAGCAAATCTTCTTTCCTGTCTCTACAAAGTTAATCTGACAGGATGGTCTCTCAATTCTCTCATTTTCTAGTGGATATGCTTTCAGTGAGGTATTCCTCAACTGAATGTTTGTCACATCCCTAAATACCATGTTACCTCTATTTTGGTCTTTGGTTCCATATCCACTTGCACTGGCTTTTGATGCATTCAGTTAGGCTTGGGTCAACAAATACCTCTGTGTGTATCCTTCCATCCATCTTCTTTCCAGAATGGTTTTGATCATCCCAACCACTTTATGGCAAGTCTTTCTAATTGTTCCTTACTGTCCAGCACAGCTGTGGTATTCATCCAGCCCTTCATATCCCTGTCATCATGGCTGGTTTTTATCTGGTCCTTGACAAGAAGATTTGAATTGTCCTTGCAAGTCACTTATTTTTAGCTTGTTCTATTTGCCCTTCCTCTGTGGATGTCTATCAATGTAAATGGAACATTTTTCTCTGTTGGTCTTTGGGTGGATGGTTTTCTCCTGCTCAACCCACTGTTCCTCTTATTATGGATTATCTCACTTAGCTTTTTGATTAAGGATCTTTGGCCTCTTTAGTTGCAGGTTATCAGGCTGTTTTATCCCATACTTTTTGTTTTTTTCCAATACCATAAAGTTTATATCTCTCCTACCCTCTCACTATTGTTGCATTCTTTCTGGACTCATCATCCTTCTTGGCACGCAGTGCTTCTGGCAATGTGATTATTCATTGTTATACTGTGCCTCTGTTTGAATCTTTCTCCTCATATTAAGTTTTCACTTATCTCTTAAGACTTATTTCCTTTCCTTATTGGCCTGTGGATGTCATTGGTCAGGTTTATTTGCCATTGACATTCCTCATAACTTATATTACTCCACATGTGTTTTCCTTTATCTGGATTGATCTCTCCTTCTCGACACTTTGGCAGTTTGTGGAAGATAGCTGCTTTTCATCAACCTCTTTTCCTATCTGTATCCTAGGTCTGATCCAGATAGACTACTATAAAGCAAGTTAACTCCTGTTTTGAGGGTTTTTATTACCAGCTGTTTGTTGTACTGAAAAATACAGTGATTAGTGACTTGTCATTGATCTTTCCCATCTCATTCACTTCCCCCATCCTCCTTGGTTTACAGTGGAGTTGTTTAGGTCCCTTTGATTGTCTATTGATGTCATCAATGTCTACCTTCTTGTACCAGTCTTGGAGTCTCATTGACCTTATCTCCATTTCATGCACAACAACCAGATTTTTCAGTTCTGTACTGTTCCAGTTATCCTCATGTCAATTCCATACATTTTTTGCCAAATAATTAGATACTTTTTGTGTCATCTTCACTCATTGAACATTCATGCTCACCATTAAATGAACAACTGGCTTCTTTTTGCTCCTTCATGCCACTCGACAAACCTTCACATGGAAACTCTGTTATTAGAAGCTGTAAAAGCTGGGATTATTATAAAAAAGGATAAGTCTGTACTTACTCCCCCATAGTACCTTCTCCATCTAAGGGTGTTTTTGAATCCCAGACAAATTGGGCCCAAATTTCTTTATGTCATCAAGCCTTGGAACAGATAGTTCTTCAGATACAGTTGTCTCCTCTATCTCTTTTTAGGATAATATGCATCCTTGGAATATTTAGGATAAGCTCATGTGCAGGCCTTTCATTGGTCATTACATGACTAGTGAAACATTTATACAGATGTGCTGGATTGTGTGAGGTCCTATCAGCTTCCAGTGTAAAATATTTTGTCAGGTGGTTGAAGATAAACAATACAATAATTGGTGTCCTTATACAGCCCCCAGGTCTAGAGCTACACCTTTACACAGATGCTTTTCTCCGGGGCTGGGATAGTTGTATAAAAAATATGATATTCAAAGCCATTTAGATAAAAGAGAAAACTTCTCTTCACATCAGTCTGTTAGAAATTCTATCCATTGAATGATCTGTAACCTACAGTCTGGAATTGTTACAGGGAAGATGGTAATGTTTCATTTGGACAATTCCTGACTGTAGGTTACAGATCATTGAATGGATAGAATTTATAACAGACTGATGAGAGAGTTTTCAATGATCTGTAACCTACAGTCTGGAATTGTTACAGGGGAAGATGGTAATGTTTCATTTGGACAATTCCACAGTCATTTCATACATTTCAAAGCAAAATAGCACTCACTTCTGATCTCTCTGCTTTTGAACATTGGATCTTTTGTTTTGGGCACAGAAACATCAGATCATTATCTTACTGTCATGTTCCAGAAGAAATTAATTTAGTGGCCAACCAGTTATCTCATCCCAACAGAGCTCTTCCCATGAAATGAAGGTTTCATCCTAAAGTTTTTCATTAGATATGCTCTCATCTCAAATCAGTGCTTTGTCACACAACAGAATACTCAGCTGCCATCCTTCAGGTTTCCTGTACCTCATTCTCTGGCTTGGATTTAGATGCTTTCAGTCAGGAATGGAGGAGTCTTCATCTTTACACATTCCTCTAGTTTGTCTGTTATCCAACGTTCTTGCACTGATTTGATCCATGTCCCTTTGAGTTAATCTAGTGACACAACGCGTTGGCTGAGTCAACTTTGTTTTCCTCTCCTCCAGTATCAGCAGGAGTGTTAACCTTTTTCCTTCCTATCTGGCCATCTCTCTTATGTCAGTCTCAGTCAAACATTTTTTATTCAGGATTTCACACCTTGCTTTTAGTGGTATGTTGCACAACATCAGGGATTGACTTTTCAGGTGGTATTCTTATTAACGTGATCCATATAATGGTGTTCTTTAGAAGTTTATCCATGAAAATGGTTTACTTATCATCAGTGGCCTCTCAGACATGGTTTTAACCCCTGTCATCTCACTGTACCGTATTTCTTTCAATTTTTTACATGGTTATTTGACAAAAGTTTAGTGCTTTTATCTGTTGCCCTGTAAAAGGCTGCTTTATTGGCTTCCTTTAGTTTTTCTAAGAAAAGAAAAATGTTTGAGTCCCCAGTTTGTCATTACTTTTGAAATATTTTCTGGTCATCTATTCTTGTCATTCTTTCTAGGCTTCTAGTTGGAATATCAGAGTGAGTCTTCATGCTTTATCTTGTCCACCTTTTGAACTTTTGAGGTTATGTTCACTATATCATTTTTCACTTAAGACTTGTTTTCTTATGTTATTGGTCATTGGGCATTGACTCCTTACCATTCCACTTGTGTTATACCCAAACAGGTTTTTTTCTTTCCTAAACTTCAGCAGTTAAGGAAAGAGATGATGCTTTTTTTCCTATTCATCTACTCTCCATTTCACATTTATAAAACCACTCAGATCTAGATTGTATTTTATGCCCTGTTCAGGCTGTCTGATATTATATGAAAGGACATCCTTTGAAGTGTTTCAGGGCTCACATCACCGATTGTTTATACATAAGAATTATGTTATATCATGTGACTTATCCCCTGTCACTTTGACAGTTTGGATTCATCAGTTGGTTTGTGTGATTTACTCTGGATTATTATTAGAGGAACAGAAACTTCATCAAGTCTCATCTTATCCAGTTTGATGCATCTTAAAGTCCTCAGCAGCTCAGTTGCATTGGTTACTTGAGGAAATTGTACAGGCTGGTATATGTCTGCTATATGTAGGAGAAATTAGTTTTGGAATAGACGTGCTTCTTCTCACAACGTTGTGGTTTTGACATTGTGGCCAGTTGGCCTTTACTGCTCACATTTTATGTTTTACATTATCTGGATGAAGAGCATACCTGTAGTGCAGACACTACTAGTGTGGTATACTATATCTTGGTTTTCACACCTGTTTTCTACACAGAAGCTTTTTGTGTGGGTATTTCCCTCATGGACCTTGTCAGTGTGGGATCCTAGCTAAAGTGTAAGAGGAGGTATGTTTTGGAGGTTTACATCTATACCAAAAACATATTTCTGATCATTTCTTTTAATATATACCAATTGCTTTAACTATTTGTTTTTGTAAAGTTTTGGAGAAAATGGTTGTTTAATTTATAAAGTAAAACAACTTCCTCTTGCACACTGAATATGGTTTTGTTCCACCATGAGCCACCTGATTTGACTTTGGAACATCAATCAAAGTATGCTAGTTGTGGGGGGTAGGTCATCTCCCACTTCCTCAAACCAGTATGTCTTAAACTGTCCTCAGCAGAGTACTAGTCATGCTTAAATCATACCTAACTTCTTCATGCTTGTCCTCAGCAGAGTACTAGTCATGCTTAAATCATACCTAACTTCTTCATGCTTGTCCTCAGCAGAGTACTAGTCATGCTTAAATCATACCTAACTATCCTCAGCAGAGTACTAGTCATGCTTAAATCATACCTAACTGTCCTCAGCAGAGTACTAGTCATGCTTATGTCCTCAGCAGAGTACTAGTCATGCTTAAATCATACCTAACTTCTTCATGCTAGTTTATTTTCTTAAACCACTTTTAGCAGTGTACCAGTTATGTGTTAATTCATTCTCCTATCTTTCAAAGTTGAATAAAATGATAACACATAACAGTTGAAGTATAAATGTGGTTTCATTAGGTAGAACTGTGTAAAGAATGCTTAAAATTTGTAAATTGTATATCCTGTTATTGTACAAGCTCTCAGATTACTTTTCTTTCTTATTAAGATAAAATAACACACTTTAAATTTGTTTAACAGTATATTGACTTTACCATAATCCTAAAAAATTAATAACTGAAACAGATCATTTATGTTAATGATAATATATGTTAATAATTGTGTTAACCTGTGATTCATGTTTCACTCACAATTTATGGTTATGAGATCAACTATAATGGTATAATCTTTGAACTTAGGCCAAAAAAAGAACTTCTCAGACTCTTATATTTTACTTTTTTAGAAAATGATGGAGACAGCTCACAGAAGCTTACAAGACCTGAAAACTGAGGGAACTTTCCTGTCAACCCAACTGGATCAACTTCGAATGGTGCCTGCACTCTTTGGAGTCATTAACTTCTAGTTGGTTCTGTGTTGAAGGAAGTAATGTTGAAAGAGTGTAAATAGTTATTTTTTTTCTGAATGTTACGTAACTAAATACATGTATCTAGTTTGTTGTCATACATAATGCAGTAACATGAAAATATAGTTATGTTGTATTAACTAAAATAATTTTTTACATGAAGGCTACTGTTGCATTCACCATCATGAAATAGCAATCGCCTTAAATTAAAGACAGATCTACAATGTTATACATTCTTTATGTGTCTGTATTAAGCTTTGTACTATTGATATGTATTAATAGGTGTTAAGCCTTGAAAAATAACACTTGTTTCTTTATTATAATGTAATATATGATAATTTTTAAATATGTTATTTATGTTTTCTCATATCAGCATTATAAATATTAAGACAGAATTCAGAAAGAATTATGCTTAATGTATAGTATGTTAACAGGACATGACTCAGGTATCTCTGTCTTAAAGCATTTTTTACAATAAATGTACCAACATGTTCTTACTTATGAATAATGCTCTGAATGCTATGACTTATAAAAGTTAAAATTCATCAATCACTGTTAGGTCTTTTGGTGGTGTTATAGGACTTAGTTTTGTTGACTGATAAAGTCAATAAATTTACAGTTGAAAGTACTGATTTAATAAAATAAAAAAGTTTGAGTAAATAAGTGGCAAGTAATACTTAAATAGTGAAAATATACATCGTAAAAAACTTATGATTTGAACAACAAATAAGGGGAGGGCTTTAAGATGGAAAGTCAGTATATTCACAGGAGATACTAGATTAACACAAGATATGTATATTCTCTTTGTAACACTAGTGAGACCTAATGTGGTGAGATACACTGCTGGCCAAAATCTTAAGGCCAATGAACATAAAGAAAAAATATGCATTTTACGCTGTTAGAATCAACCACTTATTTGAATAGAGCTTCGAAATATGAAAATAAGAAAAGGGAAAATAAAAATAAAAGCTTCTTTAGCATTTAATAGGAAAAATGTGAACACTATGAAATTAGCCTAAATAGTAGCTGGTCAAAAGTTTAAGACCATACCAAAAACAAGTCCTAAACAGGGTAGGAAATGCCCAACATGAGGTCTCAGTAATGAGTTGCACGGCCATCATTGCGGATAACTGCAAACATTTGCTTTTGCATGGTCGACATAAGCGTTCACAGAAGGCTGGCTGGAACGTTATTCCAAGTTGTGAAGATGGCTTCACGAAGATCATGCACTGTTTGGAATTGATGTCCACTTGTATAACTTCCCTTGCCATCCACCCCCAAACAATTTCAATGGGGTTCAGTTCGGGCGAACACGCTGGATGGTGCAAAAGAATCACGTTATTCGTCATGAAAAAGTCCTTTGTCCTACAGGCGTTGTGGATTGCAGCATTGTCCTACTGAAAAATCCAGTCATTTCCACACAAGCGAGCATCTCCAATAAAGGATGCTCTCTCCAACATGCCAATGTAGCCAGCTGCTGTTTGATGCCCATGTATAACCTGAAGCTCTATCGTTCCATAGAAGGGGAAAGCACCCCAGATCATGATGCAACCTCCTCCACTGTGTCGTGTAGAAAATGTCTCCGGTGGGATATCCTCATCGTGCCAATAACGTTGGAAACCATCTGGACCATCCAGGTTAAATTTTTTCTCATCAGAGAACAAAACATTCGTCCACTTTTCTCGTCCCATGTTTGGTGCTTCTCAGCAAAGTTTAACTGAGCTGTTTTGTGGTGTGGAAGGAGGCGTGACCTTTGAAGATGTTTACGGTTTTTAAAGCCTTTCTCTCGTAAATGCCATCTTATTGTTCTGCATTCTGCATTTGTAAGGGCCTTAATCTGGTTCGACGATTGGCTGGTGTCTTGCCCGACAACCCGTCGAATCCTCCTGCTCAATGCCAGCAAAATTTTCTTTGAGGCTGACCACTTGAAATTCTCATTCTGTATCCCTCAGGGTCTTTTAAAAAATTTACAACAGCAGTTTTACTACGCTCAGTCTCACCAGCGATGGCACGTTGAGAGATACCTTGCTTTTGCAGCTCGACAATTCTGCCACATTCAAACTCTGTCAACTTTTGCCATGTTTTTACGCAATGTAACACAGGAGATGCCAGTGGGAGATGTTGACAATGCTAATGCTTGAACACAAATGACTAAATTTTCTTACATGTTTACCGATTAACACTTCGTTTCAGTATAGTCTTAAAAATTTTTTAAGACATTTTCCCTATTAACTGCTAAAAAAGTTTTTATTTTTATTTTCCCTTTTCTTCTTTTCATCTTTCGAAGCTCTACTCAAATAAGTGGTTGAGTTTAACAACACAAAATGCATATTTTTCTTTATGTTCATTGGCCTTAAGATTTTGGCCAGTAGTGTATTAATAAAAAAGAAATTTCACTCTAAAAAAAAGAGGCAGCACTTATTTTGTGCAGATTTATGTGGTACATATTTCCACACATCTTTTGTTAAAAGTTTTCCACAAAATATTCTGCAGTTTTTATCATAGTAAATTCAGGGTTATCAGACTTTTGACTAATTTTTGCAATTAAACTGATGAAAGGCTCTTGTTTATAATTCAATCAAAATTTACCCAATGAAATCCTAACTGTATAAAAAGTATTGAAATGTACATAGAATTAATTATATTAAATTGAAGAATAACTTGATTTGTGGGACTTAAAACTCATGGAAAAAAAAATTCAACTTATAGTGAGTTTAGATGAAAAATATATTCTATTTTAAATATTTTGTGTCAGTACTTTGTGATGGAACCCACAATTCTTGTTCTACTAATATGCTTTATGCACTACAATGTTTTTACAACATAAATTTAATATATTGTAAAATCACATTATGTAAATGTGTGCAATCTACAAAAAAAGGAAGTACATACTTTAGGGCCTAGAGCTGAAGTGACTTCTCCAATTCAGTTACACAATTTTGACTCCAACACCAGTAAAGAGATTAAAATTGAATGTCTGTTGTGACTTCAGACTGATGGCTATGGCTGCAAAATCTCTTATCTGAGCTCCTAATTTTACATTCTGGTAGAATTGGGTAACATGTTTTACATGAAGAAATGTTTACATGTTACATCCTTTATAATATCATCGTAAATCATCCATAGCACTGAATATTACTGAACCTTCCTGCATAGCTAACTAATGACATTCCTCACCATGGACTATGTAAAGAGAAATATTCTGAAGTTTTTCCTTATTGTTACTATCATACAGAAACTTTTTCTGTCAACTAGGGTTTTTCTGCTTCTTGTTGTAGATTATTATATTTTGTGAACCACCAGCTGATCAGCAGAATTTCTTCATACATTTTATGTTAATGTACATATCTGTCACATAGTCAAGTGAGTATACTTTGTTACAAGCTTAATTACATAGAGTGTAATGATGTCTTCTGGCTCACCAAATGTAAAAAAAAGAGTACAACATAGCCCTTAGATGATAGTTATTCCTTCAATGATTATTTCTCTGTTCTTTACAGCATGGACTCCAAATACATTGAGTAGAGCTGATTTATTGGTTTTAGCAAAAGGGTAATAAACTGGTTCCAAAGAGTAGGATAGAATTTCACTGAGATCATTTTTTCTGCTTTAGCCTAATACAAGAAGCCATGCTTGCTGTATGACTTGTCAGTACAAACATTTTTCTTTAAATGATAACTTTGGTTTAGTCTTTCTAACGTTTGGTATTGTACTTTCACCAGTACAAAATATCCTGTCCTTTAATATGAATTATAATGCTCTGAGCCTTTTTCATCTGTGCAGCTCCTGACTTTCCTGCATCTACAGTTTCTGCATGTAACAGTTGATCTTTCTGGTATTTATGGGCCACAGCAATGTGCCAGGCTCTTTTCTTGTGTGTGATACAGATGAAAGGAAGAGCAGGTGCAGGTGTACTGATAGGAAAGCCATATGTTAGTCTAAGGTTTTTTTTCTTGGGCTAGGCAAAGGTTTGGAACTGGTGCCAGTTGAGGCAAATTGTATGTCATCCTGTTTCTCTTATAATATAAACTGCTGTGCATAGCATATTTTGTACTGTTTTTGCACTTTTTCTCTATTGAATTCCGGGTGAAACCCTGCATCACTGTGATGTCATCAGTTTCATCTAGTAATTGCTTTGAAATGATTCAGCAATCTGTTGATCAGAATGATTTAAGTTCAACCATGCTTTGGTGCATTTTTGGTATTTATTCAGTCTGACACCTATAATGCATCCCTTGATTGAATATTGGTGCATATAATAATACATACTAGTTCTGTAGCTGGATTAATTGTAAAATTTAGATAATTGACCTGAGCTTTCTTGTTTGTTTGTTTTGCAGCATCCTTGAATGTGGCCATGTTAGTTCTACATGAATACACCAGGTGTTGAATGATCAAGTTAAATGTATCATAGCTTTATTACTGTCCTCTTTTTTTTTATGTGCTGTAGGTGATTAGCTAGGTAATGTTTAAATTACTAAGACACTAGAAGTTAAAACATAAAAATAAAAAAGGTTTAGTATACAGTATTGAAGTCATCAGAAGCTAATCTTACAAAAACCTGGCCCCACCCACCAGCCTCCATGGCAAATCAGTATGTCTGCAGGTTCACACCACTAAAAACCAGGTTTTTGATACACATGGTGAGCAGAGCACAGATTGTTCATTGTATAGCTTTGTGCTTAATTCTAAACAAAGAAAGAAAAAAATCTGAGTAATGTAATTTAATGAAAATATACACAGTTGATAGTACATTCTGTGCTTTAAATATTCCCTGAATATTAAATTTTGTTCGTAGGAAAATGATGTCCTTGCTAGAGCCAAGTTACACACAGTTTGAAAGACAAAAACTGAATCCTCCTAGATTGTGTTGTTATTTTATAAGCTGTATGTTCATAATAAATGTTATATTATCTGAAGCAAACTTACCTTATAAACATAATGAACTCTTTTTCTTTCTTTTTTTTTAATATATTTTGGTAACTTTGTTGTTTCATAATTTGCATTGTATTCACTTTCTTTCCCTTAAATTAAGTGTTTCTTATATCAATAGACATGAGACTCTGATGACATCATCAACATGCAAGTGCTTGTAGAAGATACACTATTTTTTCCTGCCAGGTTAATAATCATATGTATGTTATAGATTAGAAACTTACACTAGGTGAACTGTTTTCATAGGCTAAAGGGTGAAAGTCAAGAACTCCTCTTTATATGAAGAGTCAGTAGACAAAAGCAACACTGCTGTAGAAAGTAAGGAAGTCTCTTGACCTTACCAGCAACATAGTGACAATAACTATTGCCTTGATAAAAACACCTTTTACTGTATTTATATCATATGAATTTAAATTTGTCATGGCATAGACACCAAATATTCCATTTAAGAGGTGTAAAAATTGTATATGTTGTAGTTTTAAAATGTTTCCACTGAATAATATATCAAATATCAAGTCTGCTATGAAAACATGTGTTGTTATAAATATTTCTGAATATGTTAAATGAAAATACCTAAATTTGTCATTTTATGCAATTAGAAAAATTTCCAAATACTCTTCATGTAGCTAAAATTAAAGATATTCATTGCTATAATAAAGTAAATATTGCTAGTGATTTATAGATTAGGGAAATGTGGTAATGTTTTCCCCCTAAGTTTTATCAAACTGGAATTGCTGTACCTTGCACATTATCTGTTTGTACAGTCACTGAAGATAATTATACTCAGTGATGTCAAGAAACCCACTTGTTGAGAAATTTATATGCAAAAACGGCTCGTTTGGGTTGAGAAAATATTTTACATAGAAGAGCGAACAACGTTTCGACCTTCTATGTAAAATATTTTCTCAACCCAAACGAGCCGCTTTTATATAAATAATTATACTATTTAGTAAAAACTAGACCAGAAAGAATTCTGGACTCTATGAACAAATGTATGTGTAGTTCAATTATTAAATTAAAGGTTTGTTTGGTGATTTTGCAGCACATTTTCCCCTAAAAGTAATGTTATGCCTTCATCTATTATTTCAATATATATTTTAATTATTTTGAAATATCTTGTGTCCAGATTAGGCAAATAGACTTGAAACTGAAGCCAAAAAAAAAGCTTTAGTGGACAATTTATAACATTAGTCAACAGCTGACTGGGTAACTGCAGTGTATTTTGTCGAAAACTTTTAACACAAATTATGTGAGGTTATCAACTACATAAATCTGTACAGAGCAAGTAGTGCTCTTACTGGAGTGAAACAACATAATAATGAATCTCTCAATATAGCAAATAAACACAAACCTTTGATAGGACCATTCTGTGTTCTTTTTCATGCCAATCTTCAGTGTACAACCAGTCTGGCTAATACACATGGCAAGACCCTTTTCCAGGGGTCTTGAAAGATATTGTGATCCTAAATCATGTGTACATCCAAATCAAAACTAATTCTTCTGATAATCTCAGTATAAAAAGAGGTCAGTAAGGTTAATTATTCTTCAACAAAGATTATTGCAAACAAATTTGGTAAATAGCCATTTTCACAAAAATCCCTAAGATGTCCTTTTAAGTTACAAATGGCTGACTAGTATGCCACGTAGATTTTGTGCTCAATGTAAAGTTTATATTAAAGTTGGTGATAAAGCCCTTCATTGCTCTGGTGAGTGTCAAAAATGGTATCATTTAAGATGTAAGAACTTAACTGAACAGGATTTGGAATATTTAAATGAAATTGGGAAAAGTTATGAATGTGATTTTTGTATGAGAAAAAGAAAGTTAAGCCTAAATAGTGAAACTCCATTAAGAAGGACTGTGTCCATTTCGTTAGAGGGGGAGACAGTTAATCTTGTTGAGAATAGTGAGCTTGATTTAAATATGGGGGAGGCAGATATGAAGTGGCTTAAGACAAAAGTTACTGAAATTTTGTCAAGACTTGATGACTTTCACTTAATTAAAGTAAAGGTCGAAGAATTAGTGACTTCCTTTCAATATTATTCAGAGAAGGTAGAAACTATGAGTGAGGATATCACAACTTTGAGAGCTGAAGTTAAGGAGTGTAAACAGGAAAATAAAACATTAAAGCATGAAAATGAAGAATTGTGGAAGGAGATGGTAAGTTTTCGGAGGAAGATGTGTGAAGCGGAACGATATTCTTATAACTATAATGTTTTGATTGGAGGTATTCAGAGAAGCCTAATGAGAATTTGCAAGAAGTTGTTGAGAAGATTACAACTACTTTTGGGGTTGACTGTGCTCCTACAGATATTGACACTGTTCATCGTATAGGAAAGAAAACAACTGAAAATAAGAGTCGAGACAGATTGTTGTTAAGTTTTGTCGTAAGCAAATTAAATTTGATCTGCTTAAACTTAAGAAAACTAAATTTCGCTCTCTTAATACTAATGATATTAAGGTCTGTAATGAATCTTATCCAGTTTATGTTAACGAACATCTCTCCCCATATTATCGTGATATTTTCATGCAAGCAAAACGAAAACAGAAAGATCTTGGCTATAAATTTCTTTGGGTATCGAATGGTAATATTCTTATTAGGAAATCAGAAACTACTCAGCCCATTGTTTTACGTTGCTTGATTGATCTTAATAATTTATAAATACTGCAATGGCTGATGATTTTGATGATATTGTTGGTGTTACACCAACTTTGTCTTCTCTTTCTGATTTACCAAATGTTTTTCTGTTGGTCATTTAAATTTAATACATGTTAATATTCGAAGTCTTACTCAAAATTTTGACCAATTTCTTGTTTTTTTACAATCAAGCGTTGTTAAATTTCATATAATAGCTTTTTTCTGAAACTTGGTTTGTTGAGGATGGATTTGTTTCCTTTTCGATTCCAGGTTACTCCTTTTATTCTTCATCTTCTGGTCTAAATAAGGCTAGTGGGTGGCAGTTTTGTTAAATTTGAGATACTGACTATGATAAAAGAAGTGCAGTACATTAAGTCTGATGCTTTAATTTTATTTTGTATGATTCAAAATAAGAAATTTAATCTCTTTGTTGTTTATCGATCTCCTAGATTGCCTGTATTGAAATTTATTGATGAGCTTTCATTAGAATTGAATTTATACAAATATGATATTAATATACTTGTTGGTGATTTTAATATAGATGTTTTGGCATTTGATGATGTTTGTTATAAGAATGCATATTTTAAGTTTTTGTCTGAGAACAATCTTCGTATTATTATTTCTTCTCCTACGGATAACCAATGTTACTAATTCTTGTATTGATCATTTTTTAATTAGTGGAAATACTGTTAAAAATTGTTATTCTTATATTGTTGAGAGTTTTTTGACCGATCATTTTCCAATTGTTTTATGTATAGACATTTTATCGGATCTAGAACATGTCTCAAATGTTCAAAAGATTAAGTTTAATGAATTGAGTTCTTGTTTGAATTTTTCAGATTGGTCCTGTGTTATGAATTGTTCTGATGTTAATGTTGCTTATGATAATTTTGCTGAAGTGTTAACTGATTGTATTCAAAGTTGTACTACTACTGTTTCTGTGTCACGAAAGTTTAGAAAAATTAAGCCATGGATTACCAGTGAATTGGTTTTGTTAATGATTAAAGAGATAAGTTAAAAAGAAAGTACATCAATTTCCTGATGATATTTATTTAAAGATTAGATTTAAGTGTTTAAGGAATTATGTTGTTAGCTTGACCCGTAAGACTAAATGGACTTATTATCATAACCTGTTTAAGAATGCTAAAACTATTAAACAGAATTGGAATATTGTTAACTCTATTATTGATGTTAAAAAAAAAAATAAGAAATTTTGTAATTTTGGTACTACTGATTTATCTGATTTGAATTATTTTTTTGTTAATGTTGCTAAATCTACTTGCTCCAATCCTAAATTTTGTTCTCAGGGCATGCCTCCTGCTCCTTCTTCTTCTTGTTACCTATATCCTGTTACTGTATCTGAAACTATGAATAATATTTTCTCCTTATCAAATTCAGCTTCTAATGGTGTAGATGGTGTTTCGGTTAAGATTTTGAAAGCTAATGCTAATCTTTTGCACCAATTTTGACTTTTTTAATTAATTTATCTTTTACTCAAGGGAAGTTTCCTAATGCTTTAAAGTTATCATTGGTCATTCCTATTTATAAATCTGGTAATATTTCTGATTTTACGAATTATAGACCTATTTCCTTATTAATACATTTCTCTAAACTATTTGAAAAATCTATGAAGATTAGAATTTTATCATTTCTTGATAGACATTCAGTTTTGTCTCCTTCTCAATTTGGCTTTCGGCCTGGGCTTGGAGCGGAGGTTGCTGTTGCTAAACTTGTGGGAAGTATTACAGAAGCTTTGGATTCTGATCTTCATCAATTGCTGTTTTTCTTGACTTAGCCAAAGCTTTTGATTCTGTTAATCATAAAATATTGTTAAATAAATTATCTTATTATGGTTTTAGAGGCATTGTTTTGATTGGTTTTTTTCTTACTTTCACAATAGAAAGCAATCAGTTTGTATCCATAATAATTATAGTGATTGGCTTACAATTAATGTTGGAGTACCACAAGGTTCTGTTCTGGGCCCTTTATTATTTCTCATTTATATAAATGATATTCTTTACCAACAGTTTTTGGAGATATCCAAGCCTATGCGATGATATTGCTGTTGTTTATAGTAAGCCAAATCTAATTAATGAAGCCATTATTTCTAGTGATCTTAATAAAATTAAAATTGGCTTTTCTGTAATGACTTATCCTTAAATATATCTAAATCTTTTCTTCTTCAGTTTAACCTTTATGGTGTCATTCCAGCTTTTCCTTCTATTTTTTATCATTCTAGTGATTGTTATACTTACCTAATTGTAAGTGTCCCAAATTGACTCAAGTTTCCTCTGTTAAATATTTAGGAATTATTTTAGATCGAAAATTAAATTGGCAATTTCATATTAATTCTTTAGTTAATAAATTAAAATATAGTTCTATGCTAATTTTTGAACTTAGTCATTGTGCTCCTTATCATATTTTGTTAAGTGTATATTATGCTCTCTTTCAATCTTTCTTACAATATTGTATTTCAATTTGGGGTGGCACATATAAGACTTTTTTAATTCCTATTCACAAGTTGCAAAAGTGTTTTCTCTCTTATTTTTACTCATAGGCTTGATACCGATTTCAGTAAATTTAACTCCCTCTTTCATATGATAAACTTTATTTATATTTTTTAGCTTTATCTACATTGCATGTTTCTTTTAATAGGCCTTTTAAAGTCACTTCATATTTTACACGACTTCAATCTTTTTTTCCAATTAATGTACCCACACCATGTAAAACAGTTACACTTCATCAATATCTTTATTTGGCACCTCGTATTCATAATTTTATTCCTTATAGTATAAGATCTTCTATTAATCGTGTTAATCAAAAGAAATACTTAAAACAATGGATCTTAAATACTGATGATAATATTCTGGGAACTTTATATTGATTTTGTAAGTTTTGATTTTACATTATTATGTGTTTAACCATCACAGGACGAGTTAACTCTTTGTTGATGGTTTTATATTGATATTTGATTTTTTGTGTCTAATTTATTGCTTAATAAATTTATTATTATTATTATTATATGTCCTGTTTAAAAAGACAACATCAAAACAGATTCTAGAAGTCCTAAAACTTCACTAATACTGGTTGATATTAATAGAAATAACTGTCCATGTCAGTAGATTTTTCAACAAATTCCACTACAACAAGCACCTTCCATGTTACTGGTATAACATTAAATTAAACTATAATCTCAGGTTTCGTGGAAGGCTATACTGATTATTGTCTGTTTAACCAAAAACTATGATGTGCAAACTTTTCTTTTGTATCTTAATTAAAAAGGAAAACAAAACATTATATGTAATTTATACAGCTAATAGACATTATTAGATAATGAAGAAGAAAATATGCAGAACTACAGCCTTCTTCAGTAGTACATGCTAATGCAAGATACTAATGTTGCATATCTAGGATTATAATTTGAATATTTAAACACTACAATATATGATTATCAGATGTAAACTATGCAATCAAAATTTATACATTTTATATAACTGATAAAAGAAATTTGACTTGGCATTAATAATAAAACTGAGTAAAGTATTTGAAGAATTTGGTGTGAAATGAGTAATAAAAGAGACATGCTTGAAAAGTAAGGACAATGAATATTTATTTTGAACACATCTTAAGGAAGACAGTACTCTAAACAAGATAGGCTTCCAACAAAGTGATTTCATCAAATACAAAAGTCTCTGTGGAAGATCAGCATCTAAAACAACTTGTGGATTACAAGGATGAATTCTATGAAGAACATTCAACATTGAAATCTGTGTTTTTCTGGAGGTTTTTGTGCTGCTTACCAACAAACATTATCATAATATTATTATATTATTATTGATGCCGCTTGATTCCATGAAGGGACATAGAGCCGCAATCTCTTGCGGATTCATTAACAGGCTGGTTTTTTAAGTGAGTAGATTGTTAGTCCACCGCACAACCCCCAACCAGGAGGAGAAACCGTAGCCGCCCCTACTTTTGCAGTGTAAGACTAGAGGGAAGGCAGCTAGTCATCACTACCCACCGCCAACTCTTGGTCTACTCTTTTACCAACGAATAATGGCATTGACCGTCACATTATAACGCCCCCCACGGCTGAAAGGGCGAGAATTTTTGGCGCGACTGTGATGCGAACCCATGACCCTCGGGTTACGAGTTGCACGCCTAACACGCTCGGCCATGCCGGGCACATCATAACATTCCTAATTCTTATTGTTATTGACAATATTACTAACCTGCTATGTCTTGTATGTAAAATAAAAATACTGTATTATTTACATTTTTTATCAACCAGAAAACAAACAGTGAAATAACTTGCCAAATGAAATGCTTCCCTAATATAATAATTTACACTTGTTCTTTCTCATCCATTGAAATAATACACTTTAAGGCTTTGAATTAGAAAAATAAGTTGGTTCCTGATGGAATTATTATTCAGATTTTTTTTTCGTTAATAAATATCTTCTAAGACAAATCTCTGTGGTTAATCACTGAATAAGTCTGATAATACAAATGCTCAAAATATCCACCACTTTTACCATTTTGTAGGTGTAATCTGTCAACAATTATCATACAACAGAATTAGTATCTCAAGTTTTGTGTATTCTCAAATTTCCCGTAAACATCATGTATTTATTCATACACCTACATTGTTATATACATGTATTTCAATATTACACGTTGTCACCTGTACTAATAACTTTAAGCAAACTGCCTCACCTGTCAGTGGCTTAACAGTAAGTCTAAAGGAATATAATACTAAAAAACTGGATTTTGATATTTGTGATGGGCAAAGCATAGGGAGCTCATTGTGTGGCTTCGCGCTTGACAACGAGCAAACAAATAGGCTGCAACTAAATCATGGTAACCTACATTGGCTACATCCACTAGCTATGTGTCAGTAACCATGGTATCATAATATACTGCCATCTCAGAGCCCTTAAACTTGACTCTTTTTCTAGGCATCACAAAAAAAAAACGAATTAAGCTAAGCTAAAACTCTTTCAGCCAGGGTTAATATTCTTGTCACTATAGTATGTATTATTACACACTCATGCTAATCTGTGCTTAATACAACATTTTTCAGTAAAATACATATGATGTTGAATAAGCTAACAACACCAGTAGCCAAAATATAAAGATAATGCATCTCTTAGACTACTATTGTTACCAATGAATAAGTTGGATTGACCGTAACTTATAACGCCCCCATGGCTAAAAGGGTGAGCATGTTTGATGTGACAAAGATTCGAACCAGCGATCCTCAAATGATGGGTCAAGCATCTCGCCATATCTTACCTAACTGTAATCGTGTAAGTTTTGTAGAATAATAGTATTCGATAGAAAAGATATAATGACAGATTAAGCTATTCTGGGTCCCTGAGCACAAACTCAAGTTTGGGCCTCTATCGCTAGCATTACTCTTGACATTCATTTAGATAATTCATAACAGTGTGACTTAATAACTAATGTTGTATTAAATATAATAATAATGTAAACTAATACAAATAAATACCACATGTGACTTGAATTTCATGGTTTGTCGTGTTCATAACCCTCATGATGATAATGTTATTTTTTCAGAAGCACGAGAGTTCTACCAAATATTAATCCATCAGAACATGCTAGAGTGTTTAGTTCTATTGTGATCTGGGGCGTAGCCGGGGGGGGGGGGTAAAACACCCCCATGGACCCAAACTTTTTTAGACAAGTTCAGTTGCCACCTGTGAAGTTTCATAAATATCCGTGATTGCATGGCAGATAATTTCACACACAACAAATGGTCAAATGCAAATGTCTGATTGAACACTTTTAATGCAGCAAGTTTTGTCAGAACTAGAGAAATACAATCAAATATCTATGAAAGACTCAAACGTCTGTTCGTTCTTGCCAGAACATCTACAACACACTTTAGTTCAACTTTAATATAACGGTGAATGTATAATGAGGCCAGGCCATTCAATCGATCTTCAGTGGTGATATTTCTCAAATACGTTTTGAGTCTTCTGAGAGTTGAAAATGAACGCTCCACTGAGCTCGTTGACACGGGCAGCATGGCAGATACTTTCAACAGCCTAGAAATGACTGGGGACATTTCTGCATTGCATATGCATCTATGACATTTTTTGGTCTGTTGTTTGCAAGTGATTTGTACCAATCTTAAGTTCACCTACTGTAGCTAGTGAAGTGCTGTCAATGTCAGCCTTGTATATATTGACCAACTCTTTAATTTGGTCATATTATTGTGCTGTAGGTTCTGACCGTTCTGTGGTAGATCCTGATGGTAGTAGACACATGAAGTTTGTAAGGAGAGTTTTGTGACTGGACAGACGATCACATATTTGTGAAAGAAAGTGGTCAACAAATGGTACAAATACAACAATACGAAAGTACTCCTCAGGGCTAGTGGTTTGTGGGTTAGCACAGTACAAATGTCTTTTAGCCTGCCTTGGCATTATGATGTCAATTTGAAGCTCACTATGCAGAGTCTGAGCCTCAAGAAAATGTTAAATTCATTCACAGTATTATTTCTGAGTGAACGGATTAAATCTTCCACTATTTCTGTGTGATGCATCGCAGTACCTAAGTCAATGTTCTGTTGCTGCAGTAAGTTGCACAGAGGTAAACTAAAGGAAAACAATTTAGCAATGGTAGATAGAGTGATGATGAATTTTGGCTGTTATAGAACACAACAATTGATTGGCTTGCGTGGCAGAATCTCTGTGTTGCCAACCTGATATGGTCTCAAGGGCATCTGCAACTGCATGGATTAATCCTAGAAAGACAATGACTGAGTCATGCCTCTCAATGCACCATGTGGGGCAGAGACCTTTCAAACTTTTTTTTCAATTCAGGTGCTTTATTCTCCACCGAAAGAGCCAAAACGTGCTGTCGTTTGGGTGTATTGAGAAAGTTTTCAATGCTAGAAATTACTCCCATGCATTTTCGCACAGGAACTTCTTTACAAGCATAAGAAATTGCCAAGTTCAGGGAATAGGCACTGCAGTGTACATAGGATGCAAGTGGGAATTTATCAGTTATGTGTCTCTGGACACCATTGAATTTCCCACTCATAAAGGCAGCACCGTCGTACCCTTGTCCTTGCAGGTAAGCCATGTCAATACCATATTTTATCAGATAGGTTATGATAACATCAGCCAAGTTTCTGCCTGTCACATCATAAACAAGTATAGATTGCAAAAAATCTTCTCTCATTGCAACAGAGTTGTCATTGGCATGCAAATATCTAATACACAGCGAAAAATGTTCAATGTCTGAAATAACTGTTGTTTCATCAGCTAACTTTGAGAAACACTTTGCAGCATTAACCCTGTTGACCAAAGCATCAAGAACATGAGTATTACAGGCATTGATGATTTCATTTTGAATTTGAGGACTCAGATACGTAGCATTCTTCTTTGTACTCTTTAGGCTTGCTGAAAGATTGACATCACCCTTTGCCCTGTAGCGCAAAATTACCCGAAAATTTCCATCATTATTGATGGGCTCCTCATCAGTTTCTCCAACAAACATTGGACCAGAATCGTATTTTCCCCTCAAAGCTAAACCCTGTCTTCCACACAGCAATACAGTATCAAAAATAGGCATTAAATATTACCGGTTCTGTTCAATTTCTTGCTTGTAAGTTGCATCAAGCTGCAGGTGCACAGATGAACTTGTGTTTACGACCTGTAGAAAAATGTTAGCTTTTTCTTTGCTGTCTTGGTGGTACTGTTTCAATTCATGTGCCTTGAAGTCTTCAACAGCCTTCTTCCAGTTTGTGTATGGAAATTTCACTAATTGTCCCAATTTCTGGCTTTCAACACCAGCACCATCAGGAGCAAAAAGACATCAGTACTTGCAAAAAGAACCCTTTGCATGCTGACTGTAGAGTAGCTATCTCCACTGTGAAAACCAACGATACAGAGTGTTTGCATGATTTTTAATACAAAATTAATAAACTGAGGAGTCGACTTACATGTTTACCAATGCTTACATCATCAGAAATATAATTTCCAATGTCCCAGATTGAATCTGAGGTGGTAGTGGCAGCACTAGGAGAAGGCCACGGTGATGACTCTGGCAATTCAGTTGACAATTCTGATTCAACCTGATTGGCTGCAGCAGAATGATCAGGTTCAGCCTCATGAATGGATTTAAAGAATCCATGCACTGTCTTTTGCTTTTTCAGGCTCGACATAGTGAATGATTGTAATCATTGATTGATAAACAATCATTCACTATAGATGGCGTGAATGGTACTAGGTTAGAGCATGGTGCTGCCAGCCTGCCACGGTGCCACCCACTGTTTATTTGTGAACTTAATTCTTGAAATCCATGGAATCTGAACACACACTGTCCATGATAGTTGAATACAGATTATAGAAACTATACATATAATTTGCACTCTCCTGAGTAACTCTATATTTTATATGTTGATGACAGGACTGTAGGCCTACTTTGCTGGGCCTGATAACTTTAAGTTATACAGGGTGTTCGGAAAGTCACTGTGCACTTATATATTTATTAACAGACATGTTTCACTATAGAATACAGGAGGTAAATATGAATGGCAATTATAAACAACGTTGGCATCAATACAGGCTTGGATCCTTCTTATTTTGATTCTAAACACCGCTATCAGTTGCTGGCTTGAAATAGACTGAATGAATGCTGTTATCGCTGGTTTCAAAACTATACATTGACTTTCCGAACACCCTGTATATTTATATAGGCCAATATATTTATTTATGATTAAAAAATAAGACAAACACCTCAATATGCCATTCTGAAATTTGCCCAAAAAGGTGGTCTCAGAATGCATAATTCAGGCTTTTCTTTTATGTTTTTATTTAAAAAATTCCCGGGGGGGGAGCAGGCTCCGGACCCCCCTAGCATGGCTTTGCACCTGCGGCGCTTGCATCAAGCACTCAAACTAACCCCCCTCCAATGGCCATTTCTGGCTATACCCCTGATTGTGGTTCAGTCACTACATGTAAATTTACTTTTACCAAAACCTTGTACGAGTAATTCACATACTATGAATACTCTACTTATTTTTGGCAGAAGTTCAAGCTTTGCTGTAGTAATTTTAATGTAATATATAATAATATGCGTCATCGACTGTGAAAAAATTTTAAAGTTAGTCTAACCTTACAGACATGTCTCTGCATGAAGTGATTTCCTTATATTCACTCCTTCCTGAAGTAAATTACCTTACACCTTATGACGCATAGAGAAGTTGCCTACAATAAAGGTAATTTTCAACCATCTACTTGCTGAATTTATGGCTATTAGCATCACTATCCAGTATATCTTTACAAGTGAAGACAATTTCCCAACTTCTGTTACCAAATACAGTCACATTATTGTAGCTGTACAAGTAGTATCAATCAATATACTACAAGAATTCTATTCAATAATATTTTAAACAAAACTTTATAGCTTATCCGTCACTGTATCTATCTTATCTCTCTTAGGCTTTGGTCCGTTTGACTGACTTTGTGGCCACCATAAAAATTAGGAAGAATCCTAACTTATGCTTTCTTTTATTCTAGAATAACTACAAATTGTAACAGAAAAACAAACAAACAAATGTTTATTCTAAATAGCTTAAATATCCTAAAATTTTACATCTATTTATATTTTTCATCGCGCTTTCAGCCATGTTTGATTAGTACTGTGGTAGTTGCATTCATGCGGCACATGTGCAACTCATGTAATACTTAGATGTTTTGATTGACTGAATAATGGTATTGAAAACTTCTTTGTATAGTATTTCTATGTATTCGTCACAAACAATTGGTAAATAAGTATGGAACATGGCCTTCCCCTTATATACGCATTTCTGAATGTGTGCAGCAAGAAATATGTCATGCTTACCTAAAATCTCCAGTATTTCTAAATAATTGACATTGTATACTGAACCAACAATTTCATTATTTTTTCTAAATGTTAGCCTTGTGAAGAAACTTTGTAATTGAATCCATCTGCTCTGATAAAGTCTTGCCAATTCGTCTTCATTTCTTTTTTATGAATAACAAATTTGATGACGCAACTTTTATGCAACGAACTTCTTTTTATGCCGACTAAACTCTCTTGTAACATGCTTCCAGTCAAAATAACCAGTTATTGCTAACAAAAACGTTTCCATTGCTCTTGAGAACAATTTGCATATAACACAAAAAATGTTCTCCTTCAATGATTGGAGCAAAACCAGTCTCTTTAAAACTTTTCTCCGTTCATTTGCTCGCGATAAAAGACAATTTTTGAGTATTCGCATTTATTCTTGTTAATTGGAATCAATTTTGTCGACATACTGAAATCCTCATTCATATACAGATAAGAGATAATCTCTGCTACATCACAAAGCCACATCGGATCATCAGCTATGTCTACCGAGGTAACTGAACCTCTAATCTTAGCATTATAAATCTGAAGACTAACCGCTGACACACCAGGGGATTTTAAAACAAATCCTTTTTTTTTTAAATTGAGCACACAGCTCCACAATTCTACCTACCATAGATATCAAACCTCGATTTCTAACATTGTAAGTCTAAAGACATTCCGCTGTGCCAATGAGATCATGGAGACAGTTATTTTTCTTTATATCTGTCCTTTTTTCTTTTCTTTTTTTACCTTGGGCTACAACCTCTATAGTCGTCTCCTTAATCTGCTCCTGGACTTTCTCCCGAGCCATTGGGAGTGGAGGGCTAATATATATTTATAAATTTTACGTAACATAATATACAGTTTCAAATAAAAGATTTTTTATAGAGCTTATCAGTCAGTTTTGAATTAGAATGGTATATGAAATCGTTTTCTCAATTTTCTGCGCCACTAAATGTAAATATCTAGTTGAGTGTGTTTTCGGCGAGGTAAAGATGTTTCAAATCAACTTTATAATCACCTGTGATGTTTATTAATATAAACGTTAGAAGAAAATCTGCTGTTATACTGTTTACAAAGTATACCGCAGCAAAATGAAAATTAAAGGCTTATTATAGTTACAAACCAAAAATATAACAGATTTAAATACCTATAAATGTATTTGGAGGTAGTTGTTTTTGATAAATAAAAGAAAGTACTGCCTTGCTGGTTAAATATGTATCTTCAAATTACCACCAGGGGTCACAGTTAGACGGTGAATAAAAAAATTATATTCTTTCTTTGGAACCATCGACGTTAGGCTTTGGAGGTAGGTAAAGTGTGTAAAATCGAATTTAAATCCGATATTTACATTTGCGATCTGTAAGAATTACTTATTTTACTGAGTCGTGTTTAAGATATATTACTGTTTCCAAAATTTATTTAAATAAATATTACTAGTAATAGTCTTAAAAATTAAAAGTTGTAAATGTACTTCAATCGTATTGTATCATTATCATAAAGTGGTTTAAAACATCATATCTAACTTTTGGAAAAACTTGTAAAATAACGTAGTTTTGTTTGTTATTATACATATTAATTACGTTTGAAGCTTGGCATTTTGAATGTATTGTTCGGAGACCAAGTACTATTTACTATCCGTTTAAATTTCTAGTGCTAAAAGTGTTTTACGGGGTAAATACGTAATATCTTTCGCCATGGCCTGGCATGTACCATGTATATTTCAAATATGTGAATATCTAAATATTTGAAGGGGGAAAGCTTGGATTACATGTAACGTTACCATGGTTCATAAACGTGATCACTTTCATACCATACCATTTAGTTTTATTTTACATTTTGGCTGATAACTGTGTGCAGGGAAGGCCTGAAAAAATGTTTTCTGTGCCGATAGTGCATGGGACTAAATCCTAGGTTTTAATGGATCTGACGTTTTATCCATTTGGTGGCCATATCTAGTTACAAGAAAAAAGTCGCAATTTTGTGTAGGAAAAAGTATTTTAATACATAAATAGTATACAGTGCAATAATACTAATAGCATGATGATTATTATACAACATTCATGAATAACACAACTTGCAGAACTGTTGCACGAGGAAATGTACAGGGTGGCCCGTAAGTCCCTACCCATCCATATGTTATTATGTTATATTCAATAATACTTGTAATGAGTTGAAGGCAGCTGTTATTGCAGCATTTGGAACAATAACCCCTGCTATGTTAAGGAAAATGTCTCTCAGAATGTGGTGTTGCATAATATTATGCAGCAAGAATGAGGGGGACAGCACACAGATACACCTTATATATAAGATATATGGATGGGTAGGGACTTATGGGCCATGCTGTATATTAGAAAAAAAAGGCAAATGTTGAACAAGGCTACTCTCGTGTCTTATAACTACTTGAGAAACGGCTTTATATCTGACGTAGGAATGTGGTGCTTAACCTCACGTGAAATCAGTCCAAATTATGAGACTGGATAGCTCCTCTTCCTTTTGGTACATTATATATTAAATTTATTAACACATTTACTGATTTGTTAATCTAAGAATTTCTTCATTAAGATTCATAGTTTCAATTGTTGATCAAACAGTATTCCACAGTTTGTTAGCTCGGCAAGTGTATTTGTGTATGATGCATAGTTAAGTGCTCTTTTTCAGGCTTATGGAGTTATTCATCTCGTGAATGAGTGAAATAATGCAGTAATTTAACTTCTGTGATCTCAAAATATTGTAAACATAACTTTTCAAATTGTGATTTATTTATTACCTGTATTTGGCCATTGTCTTCTCTATAAAGCTTCAGTCAGTTTGTTACTTTAATGTTTTCAGGAAAAGTTACCTTGGCGTTACTGATTTCTTTTCTTGGTTGACTGTGTATTACGAATTAGGTAAATGTAAAGGCTTTGTCTTTCTCATGTTTGATTCATATCTTTATATTTTATTTTACAGTTCATTGTATCAATTTATGATCAGCTTTTGCAAGCTCTGATTGAAAGGCAGATAATTATATTGGCACAAGATCCAGGATGATGTTTTACATTCATAATTACTGATTTGCACTTTAAAACCAACTTTGGATTTTGCATTCCTATTTATAGATACAGATTTTTGTGGAAATGTGGTATTACTCTGATAAAGCATAAGATGAATTCTTTGTGAAAATTATAAGATGAATGCAGTAATCAAATGAAGTCTACCACCAAATTTTTTCTAATTTTTATAAATATTCAAAACAAGTTTTGTAAACAATGTTTCAATTATGGGTAATTGCTCTAAGTTCTTGTATAAATGAATTAAATTGTTGCATTTTTTGTGTTCAGACATTTTTCTTTTCTGTATTTTTTAATAATTTTGAAAATTCTTAATCTCTTGTATTTGACTGAAGGATGTGTTTGACAACTGTTTCATTAAAACAACCATTTCTTTCTAATGAGATGCTAATTTTATGCTATGAAGTGCCATCTATTTTACAACAATGTGTAATTTCCAATCTTGAAAAATACAAGCTATAATTACCATATTACCTACTTATGTTCTCACATTGAAACAAAAAAACCAGCTAAAACTGCAAACAAACTTTCAAGATGTTTTCAAGAAAGTAATAATAATAATATACATAAAAAATTGGGTAAGACATTGTATCCCATTGGCAAATGTCCTGTTTAGAATGATGGCCCCATTGTAAAAAAGAATTCCTTTTAATATTTTAAGAAATACAATAAAACACATTCTTAACACAAATATAAACTTTACTCTTCATGTATTATTCAGAGCCATCTGTCATTTATCTGACAAACTTATCAAATAACATTTTTTTTCTCTTTTTTTTTTTTAAGTATCCTCACAGTGGGTAATGTCATCAGCAGAGTTAAACACTTGTTTACAATTTTTTCATCTTATTGATATAAATAAAAATAGCAAGAGTCCTAACAGTAACACAGACCTAGAGTTCTTATTTTTATTGAAGAATATACAACAATCTTCTGATTTCTTCCATGTTTTTAAGTAACTCACTGTGAAAAGTTTTGAAATTCTATTTACACTTACCATGACCTGTTTGCCAAATGGTGAAAGATTAGGAAGTTAAGATTTAACCATAGTAAAACTGTGTTGATCATCCCACAAAATTTTAAACTAAGTTAAATGGTTTTGTGAAGCCTTTTTTTTATATATATATATATATAAGACTTTCAAAAACATTTTTCATCACTAATGTAAGATTACTAGACCTATGATCACTTGTAGAAGTTTTATAATTTTCCTTCAAAAGATAAGTAATATTAGCTCATTTTTAATCTATATAATGTTTAAGGACTTGTAAAAAAAAAAAGCCATAGCAAATTATTTAACCCTGTTTACATATCCAGTCCTTAATATTTAAAATTTTTGAGGAAGTATCTGGTCTGGAGGTTTATAATCCTTGAAAGACTGCATAACTAGCTGCAGCTTTATCTGTTCTTGTTTAACTGTTAGTGTAGCTGTAATTTAATTGATTGCTTAATTATTACAAAGCTGCAAGCATAATGAGTATTACTTAATGTTTGTAAAAAAATTAATGTTAATTATTCATTATTTGCTAGAAAATGTTAATTATCAAATAACTGATACATTTAACCTTTTGTTCAAAATTACTATATGTAGATTAATATGAATTTTAATATAAAAGCATTAGGATAATGTGTTTATATGAATAACCCTTGTTTAGTTATAACTTTAAATATAAAAGCCTGGAAACAGAAAGCCAAAGGCCATGTCATCATGTTTATTGAACTACTATTTTATGAATTTATGTCAAGAGGTTGTGGATTGTAATTCAACCTTTCTACATATGAGTTAATTTCTTAATTTAAAAAGTAAATATTAAAAGAACACACCTACATATGGATTTTAATGAGTTACCTGATATGTTAAATGTAGCACTGTTTAAAATTAGATGTTTGTGATGTCAAAATACTAAGTGTATAGTTTTGTAGAAAGTAAGAACTCAATTTACAATGAAAGTGGATTAATTTTACTTTACTAGGTGTCCCTTACCAAAGTAAAAGCTTCACCATGAAGATGAATAAGCTGGTCACTTCCTCTCGTAGGAAAAACAGAAAGAGACACTTTAATGCCCCATCCCACATCAGAAGGAAAATCATGAGTGCTCCTCTGACAAAAGAGCTAAGACAGAAATATGGTGTGCGTAGCATCCCTATTCGAAAGGATGATGAAGTTCAGGTAATTAATGGATTACTTCAGTATTGCTTAGATAAAACATACGTTAAACTAATCTTGCAATATTTTGACCACTAAGTCATTATTTATTTTAAATTAAAAGTACTCAAAGTTCCTTTTTACCCTGTTGACATAGGTCGTTCCGTTGCATTTGTTAACTCCTATTTACAATTTTATTGAACTACTATTTTGTGAATTTATGTCAATAAGTATAGTATCAAATTGTAGATTATAATTCAGATTTTCTTGTTGTTCAGTTTATATGTTTGTGATGTCAAAATTCAAAATATGTAGTTGTACAAATTACCAATATTGAGAAGCTAGATGATAAAGTATAAGTCTATCTCTACATTTACTGAATTAAACACAATAATGCCACACATCTTCCCCATTTTCAAAATGCTTTTTCTGTGTATGATATGTAAATAACCAATCAAAAGATCAGAATGTCCCCTTAGTGGCTTTCTCAGCCTCTGTTTTAGCAGCAAACTATTTCCTTTCATCGTAGAATCCAAGAGGTGATGAGGTAAGACTTCAGTTAACTTGAAATTTCTTTTACCTAAATACAGTTTAGTTTCTTAGCTTAATAAATTACAGTGGAATTCTATGGTGTTGATATGGTAATTTATGATATTTGGTTATTTCAAAATTTGTATGTAAAATCTAAAATTTTCATTTCACATAATCTATGAGCAAAATTTGATAAGGTTTAGCAGCCTACAGCAAGCAAATGCAAAAGTTAATCCACCAAAACACAGCCAAGACAGGCTATTTTGTAAAGTTGATGGGTCGATTTTATATTATTGCATATGGTAACATTAGTCTAAATGTGTCACATCATTGTAACTTCTGTCATGTTAGCCATACGTGGTTGAGAAGTCAATATAATAAATATAAATGCAAAATGAGATCCAAGTTATGTAGACTAAACATTTGTGATTTCTTCTTATAATGTGTGGTCATTCTATAATGAAAAAAACATAACTTGTGTTTATTCTCTAATGGTGATTATGAGAGTGGTTAATTTGACCAAACTCGTTACAGTGATTCAATGGCAGAAATAACAAATAAAATGTTTTCATAAAAAAAACATTTGATAACTATCTGGAGGTTATAAAAAGTTCATGTGAAATTTGAAAAATTTTCTGTTGCATACAAGTATTTTTAATTGTGAAATCAAAACTACTTTGCATGTTTGGATATTCAGTATTCAAAAAGAAAATAGGCATGAGAAAAACATTAATTTAAAATTTAATAACATAATTGACATTTTGCATTGAAAGGCTTTATAATATTTACAGATAATCTGTAAAACTTCATGAAGGTAGGTGTATATTTTATTAAAAGTTATAGTATGGAAAGTGTAAAAGTCCAAAGTAGCATTTACGAGGTTTGTCCATGGGACACAGCCTGTGATGAAAGAAATAGCCCTTTTGCAATGAGCTTAGTATATATACACAAGTTCGTATACATATTTGCAAACAGTAACTTTTTATACGACAACTTTTGATGCAAAGTGTGTATCTTCACAGTTTGGTAGACATTTAGTAAAGATTACAAATTTTTGTACACAAAAAAAATGAAATTTTTTAATGAATTTTTATACATATAATGTATAATAATTAAAATTTGACTTCTTTATACAAAATATTAGTACATTAAAACAGTCAAGACAGGTGCCAGGTCATTTTGTAAATACTAAAGGTTAGCTTTATATTATTAGATGTGGTAGCATGTGCACTACACCATTGTAATTTCAGTGTTGTTTGCCAGGCATGACTGGAAGGTTAATGTAATAAAAATAATTAATGTAGAATGTTATGAGGTTTAAACTATTCAGACAAGATTTTTGTTTCCATGTTATAATTTGTGGTCATTCTAGAATGAAAAATGCATAATTGTTTTCTAATCTTTGTATGGTGGTCATAAGGTCTGTCTATTTTACATACTCCCACCCGTATAAGTTAGGGTAGAGAAAATAATACAAAATATAAATTATTACTGACAACAAATGTTTTAAATGTATTCAGGAGATTTTTGGGACAAAATGTTTTTTAATTATGACATGAAAATCAATCATGCTCTGACTAGTAGCAAAATAAACTTTCACAAACAATTCTTTAATAAAAATACTTCATTACAAAGAGTGAATTTTTGTATACAAAATATTTGGGATCATTACTAAAAGAATACCAAATAATTCTTTTTCCATCTCAGTAAATGTTTTCTGTGGAATGTTGTTCCAAAACAAATGTGGAGTTTGAAAACATATTTGTTTAGTCACATTGCCCATACAGTTATAGTTTATCTTTTGAGACTTGTGTATTGCACATTAAAAGTGGACATCATTTGACACACTACTGCTTGTCAGCTAGTACTGTAAAATAAAAATCCTAATTTATTTAGATGAAGACAAATTCCATAAGTTTGATAGATTTCAAGATAAGGTTCATTCACTTGGATAGCAAAATTCAACAGCGTTAGAGGTAGTACCATAAAAAATCAGTACCACAATAATACTGAAGCAAAACTGGTCAAAGTTGAATTAGAAAAGAGGTAGTTATAAACATACTGTATTATATTTTTTAAATTTTATCTTATTGGTAGCACATTACTTCTTGGATCTAGTATTTCTGTAATGTGAAAAATAAATGTCACCCTTTCTGGTCATTCAAATTGTCTTTTTAGTGGCTTAAAATTTCTGAAGACTTTTGATTGGTTAAGAGTTGTTATTTCTGTCATTCTGTCTACAGATTTATAATTTTTAAGTTAAATTGCTTATGGTTTTAATAAAATCTTAAAACTTGGGTTTTTAGCAGGCTACTGCTGTTTGTTTAATGAAAACATTCTGATTTTATTTAGCTCTTTGTTTGTTTGATTTAGGTGGTGAGGGGTCATTACAAAGGACAGCAGATTGGAAAAGTTGTCCAGTGTTATCGTAAGAAGTACGTAGTTTATATTGAAAGAATTCAGAGAGAGAAGGCCAATGGTGCTTCAGTGTATGTTGGAATTCATCCTTCCAAGGTAAACTAAGCTCACTATATTTTCTGTTCCTAATAATGTTGGAAATTTATTTGGGGGGCATTTTAAAGATTATACAAATGATATTTATGATTTTTGAAATGAAAAAGAGTATTTTTAATCTTAACATGAAAATCAGTTTGCACTTAGAACAGTTGATAATTTGTCTCCTGTTTTCATGGTAGTTTTTGTGATAACACTTCATTAAAAGTTCAGATTTTTTTTTTTTTGTCTATCTCTTAATGATTACTGAATGCTTGCAAAATTTTGTGGTGATACATAAAATGTAAATGTTTATATTTACTTAATTTTTTATCATTGTTACAAGATTTGATAAAGCTATCAAGCGGTGGTTCTGATTTAAGAGTTACAATAAATCAATAATTTGATGACTGTCTCCCATGTGAAATTTGAAAATTTTGTGATGCATAAAAGCATTTTTAATCGTAAAATCAAAATCGCTACATGTGAGATAGATAACATTTGAAAAGAAAAAAAAAATTCTCTCCCATTTTCATTGAAATTTTGCTAATTTAGTTGGACTAAAATGTTTTTGCAGCTCTAAGGGCAGTTAACATCTGGACCTCAGTGAAACAGTGTTGAGAACATTATCAAGATAAAGTAACACTATCATTCTACAACATCAAAAGAAAGTTTATGATCCCCAGCTTACATTAGCAAAACAGATTCTTTAAATTTATGTAGTCAAACATGTGCATATGTTTTTGATGAAATGCTAGAGATGTTCTCATCATGGTAAGGATGTGTGATGAATTGCATCATATCTTGAAGGAAATTCCTAAGAACTTAATAAAATGTGCAATACTATCAAAGTGTGGTACTTTGCATGAGTTGAAGATATAGTTTCAAGTAATACATTCTTAAATTATTAAGTTTTACTGCTTGAAGGCAAAGCTAAAAGTCAGAAGTTTCACTTAGAGATATGAAAAACATACCATACAGACATGTCTATGAAGTTTCAAGTTGCTGTTTAGGCTGTTAAAATATATTAACATTGTGATGATTACATGTTTTATTTTGTTCAATGAAAATTGTAATAAGTTGCATGTTTCACAAAATACAGTAAAAAATTTGAAATTATTTAACAACTTGTTGAAACTAATCTTTGGCTTAATGGCATATGGGTACAGTTTATGGGGTTTATTGCTACTTTTGAGGTTATAATTATATAATTATTCTGAAAAAAGTTTATCTTAAATGGTTCACTTTTCTAGGTGGTAATTGTTAAACTGAAGATGGATAAGGATCGTAAAAGATTTTGGAAAGACGGGCAAAAGGACGTCAATTCTCAGACAAGGGAAAACATACTGAAGAATCTGTTGCTATGGAAACTGCATGATTGTAATAAAAATCCATTAAAATCATTGTAGAAAGCTGACGTGTGTGTGTGTATGCACAAAGAAACCATATTTTTGTTATAAAGCAAAGTAGAAGCAATTAGATTAAATTATTTACAATTAAAAAATGAGATAAAATGACAGGATACAAGTTTGTCATATTTTGTGAACCCATAAATTAAAAATATGAAGTGTTGATTAAATAATGGGTGTAAACTTTCTAAGCTGTTGTCACCTCATGAAACTTTAGGTTTTGTATCTCTAGAAGGAACATACATTGCTCATGAAAAACATGTAAATCATATGAAACAAAATTTGAATCTAAAGAAAAAATATTAAAATTTCCCAAAAACAATTAGAAGAAAGGGTAGAAATAGTGCAAGGAAGCTTGGCTAGTGCTAACTAAAGTTAACATGAAGGGTGAAATTTACCATAATTTATAAGCTGTGAGTAGGCTTAATGTTTGGATCACTGGCTTTCTAATTTTTTAACATCATAATTTGATGTTATTCTTAGTAATTAAAAATGGTATTGTATAAGTTAGGAAATTTACTGTGCTGAAAAGTTGCTCTGTGGTCATTCAACTGTTTCTAAATTTGATGTATATTGCAACCTGTTGAGGTTAGGGTCTTGTGTAAACTTGAACTTACCATTTCAGAATGTGAGGTATACACTGAATGCCTCAATTTTTTAGCATTTTAGTTAGTTCGGTTAGAAGTTATTTAGTTCAACACATAGAATCACTAAGTATAATTTTTATTTTTCTGTAAAAACACTATTAGTAGCTCCCTTTTAAAAATAGAAATGTCTATGAAGATATATTTGAAAGAAATATATATGGTGGAAATTTTTTTTATCGAGTAAGTTGAAATATTGATATTAAAGATGACTGAAAGAAAAAAGATTAGCCATTCCATACAGAAGTTTTTAAGTTTATAATGTTATATGTTACTTTGAAGAAACATTTTTATTGATTTTGGAACCTTTAAGTAAAACTGATTGTTTTTCCAACTCTGAGTTTGGTTAGCAGGGCTTTACATCAATCTTTGAAGCCATTGATTGATGTCTCACAAAGATAAATATTGAACTTCGTGATATTTGTTGTAGCTGATATGCAGGTTAACTCTCCTTGTCTGGGTAGAAGTTACTGTGAAAAGCTTAATTTGAAAGTTTGTATCCTGCGTTATGTTGGTTTTAGACTTTCTCCACGAAGAATCATCTTACATTAGCCACTTATGGTATTGGAAATTGTTCTAGATTTAGACACCATTAACAGTTGTGTAATTTTGACTCTTGACCATTATCAGAATTTGCAGTGAGGATATTTACACTTGTTATTAGAAGTTGAGTTGCTGTGATTTCAAAGTGTTAAAAAAATTGTTTGCTTGTGCTATAAATAATTTTGATTTGCTATTATTGAAAGCTGCTCTTAAAAAATTGCTGCTCTGAGGGAGTCTTATTTTATTGGACTGAAATGTGACTCAGATTTATGTAAAATCGGTTTGTGAGATGACACTTCTGCAGAAAGTTTGACTTTAGATATTGTTCAAAGGAGGCTCATGATGTTCACAGTTTCTGAAATAGAGATTTGCTCATAGAAGAAAGCATGTGAACAAACTGTCTCTTGCTAATGTTATGAAACATTTTGTTTCAATATTCTAAAGACATGTTTGTAATTTAAACCATGATTTTAGTAATAAGCATTGTCCATTTCTCTGATGATGAACTCTTGTAATTATCTAAACATTAATACAGTTCCCTTCACATTTGGTGTCAAGTTGAATCATTATGATTATACACGTACAATGATATCAAGGGTGTTACAAATAAGGATACCAATATAATTGTGACAGTTAAATGTCCGACATTGATTGTGGTTGTATGAGTTGAGTTGTAAAGAGGTGTTGTTTCTTTTAAGTGATTCAGGCTGACTATCAAACACTAGTTAATTTTCATGTAATGCTGTCTCCTAAGACATGAGAAACTAAAAACATTTACGTTTTTAACAGGTCCCTCACGACTCCATGGGGAGATTTTTGTTGAAAAAATACAGGGTCCAATTGTACTTAATCTGAAATTTTTAGATAACTTTATTTTCTAAAAAAAAGTCTGTTCTCACACTATTATAGTATTGGGGTTGCAAAAAATAATTTGAAGTCAGGTGACTGAAATCCGTCTGTGCATCAGAAGCTTAACGGCTAACCACAAGCAGCCTGGAAGGCTCCAAATAACACGCAGAGGTATTTAGGAACCCTTAGAACCACTTTGATACGTCCTGTGCAGCAAGTCGGGTATAATATTATGCTCTCAGTTCAGTGTTCTTAACTATGATTGAATGACAATGCTACAAGGTAGTGCATACGTCATATCTTATGTCGCCTAATAGATCAGAAGGTAAGTAGCACCACTTTACCGTATTCAGTGACTGGACTAATCGGCAACTTTCTTAACTAGTGCTAATTTATCAGATCCATCAACTGCGAAGTCAACATCAGTATCCTTCTTTGCTGTTGGAACTCTCTATTATCGCTAGTTAAAGTGATTCCTCATTTGGCTTGTTATGGACAGACAAGTGAGTATTTCTTAATTGTTCAGAGAATTGGTGTAGTTCGAAAGAGCGTCCTCAACCTCAGTTTCTGGTCAAGTCAATTTTCAGAATTTCATCTGTGATGTACAATAACAGATTGTAAGAACATGAGTTATAAATTGGTCTAAGTAGATCCAAGCTGCTTTTCTGCTGTTGGCACATACCATGACCTAGGTAGTCTGACCTGTTTTGACAAACCGTCGGATTGGAGGTTATAACGTAAAAAGGTTATCTTCAGCACATCTAAAACTTAACTTAGAGAACCGTTTTGTCTATGAATCAGCCAATGGATAAGTCTCAGTCTCTTTTGTATAGTGACGAATGATAATTTTGTGTTGATGACTGCTGTCAGTTTCTGGGAGAAAATATCCTGGGTTGTACTCTTCATAAGAGATACAAGTATTCTTTGTTGGAGGTTACCTTGTTTTGGCTGGTTCTTTTTCTAAGTAGCACACTATAGAGTATTTACACTACTGCTAAACACTCACTTAAATGCAACCAGAAAGAAGACTTGAGTGTCAGTACTTGTGCTGGTAATATCTAGGTGCCCTCCAGACGTTTTCTTCTCGATGTTCAAAGAATCTTGTACCTGAAAGTAGTTATAAACTTGACCACATTTAAAGCCGACCTTGCAGGTTATGTGTATACATGCTAGTCAGGTTTTACATTGGTGCATAACAAGAAATTTCCATGTTAGGTAAGAGTCATTCAGTTGCTCTTCCCAGATATCCCTAAGGATTAATCGTGGGTACTATATATTCATGGAATTTCCACCTTGAAGGCTAGTTTTGCTATGGCAGAAATGGCTAAGATCTCATATTTTATATAATGTCCAAGATCAGGACATTTCATGGCTCTACAAAGAAAAACATTGTCACTGCTTATATGGTGAGATATTTAGCATTCAGGTGGGCCATAATGTTTCATGAAGATAACAACTACAAGTAATTCTTTCTTCATTGGCGACAGTATTTCCATTTTAGATCCTTGAGCATATAACTAATGTATGTAATTAAATGTATTCCATCCTGTAATTGCAATAACTGCTATTATTCCATTGTCATTAACACTGGTGTAAAAAAGGAACTTGTTGTCATGGATGGGCCAGCACTGGAGCATCCACTAAAAAAAGCTTTAGAGATTGAAATGGACCTTTCTTGCTCCATTCAAAACGCATTTCAACTTTTGAGAGAACAGGCAATGGTGCTGTTGTATTGGTGAAGTTGACTACAGCTTATCAGTAGTATGGTTTAAAACAAAGAGTACTGCAGACGTTTCCCCTGGTGACGGGTTAAGGTCTGTCTCTCGCAATGTGGCTATCTCTAGCTGGGTCTGTAGAAACTGTTCCAATAATATGATTGATAAACTTCACTTCTGTTTACATGAGTGGACGTTACCTGAGTTTCTTTTTAAGTTTGCTTTATTTGTCAGGTGGAATACTATTCTTAGCTTCTCAGTCACATACTTGTACATGTTATCAATACATTGCTGATGCAGGCAAGGCATTTTTTTTAATGCACTTCTTTCAGTGTAAGCTCCATTAGCTTAAAAGTGGTAGCCATGATAAATAAGTGTGGTTAAGACATTGCGATATAAAATAAGTTAAAGGTAAAATGTATAGGTACTTATAACACCAAAAAAGATATGTGAAATAAAAGGTTAGAAAAGTTATGCTGTTAGTGTATTAAATTTTATGAAATGTCAGGATACAAAATTTGTATACATAGATGTTTATAAGCTGAAGATTTACAAAATAAATGGGAAATACTTGAATAACATTTCACAAAGCCAAATACACATACTTGTAAAGATAAATGTAACAACAAGCAAAGAAAAGAGAATCTAGTCACCGAGAAGTGTAAAACTAAGCATGTTAATTTAAAAGTGTAAGAGACTGCATGCTAAAGAAGGGTTGAAGAGTTGTTTTTATGCCTGAAAGGTGTTTGTGTATTTTGTAAGCTCATAAACAGTGGGATTTACGAGCATAAAAACATGAACATATATCGAGTCATCCCATAAGTAATGTCCGAAAATTTAATCCAGAAAGTATATCATCATTTTTGTCTTTGTAGAAGGATTTAATGACTAAAATATGTAGTATGACACGATAAAAATGTTCAGATAAGTAAAAGAAACTAACCCACCTCCACTTTTTCAAATAATTATTAAAACAAATCCTCATGAAGATGGATGTGTTTGAAAAGCACATTAGGCATATAATGCTTTACGAGTTTACAAAAGATAACAGTGCAGCAGAAATTACACGAAACACTCAAGGTATTTATGGTGTGGAGTCTCTCAATGAAATAAATGTCTAAGGTGGTTTCAGAAGTTCAGATCAGGTGATTACAGCTTAAGTGATGCGCCACGTTCAGGTCGTCCTGTTGGATTTAATTATGACTTGATGACCGAAAAAGGTCGAAATGTTGTTCGCTCTTTTACGTAAAATATTTTCTCAACCCAAATGAGCCGTTTTTACATGTATATTTTTCTCTACAAGTGGGGGTTTCTCGACATCACTGTTGAAGAACGAGCACAGAAGCTTAATTCAACAGTTCATCTGTAACAGCTTGGAAAGGTGTCAAAATTTGGAAAATGGCTCCCCCATGATTTGACACAAGCCAACCTTAACCGTCATCTGTAACAGCTTGGAAAGGTGTCAAAATTTGGAAAATGGCTCCCCCATGATTTGACACAAGCCAACTTTAAAGTTAGAGAGACATTTGCACTCTCGTGAACGTAACTC